>NC_082390.1:6219703-6309703 GCF_031168955.1 Gadus macrocephalus | reverse complement strand
CACGTCTGGTCAAATACAGACGACGAACCCGGCGTTGCAACCGGGTCCCCCAATGCCTCTTGCCCATGGGTCCAGGGGCCGTGCTCCCCCGGTAAGCCCTCGGTGAGGCTGGCGTCTGCTTCTGGGATGAGGCGCCGGTGCTCTGCCGGATCGGGTCCGAGGGGGTGCCGTCCAGAGATTGAAGAGATGCTCGCTCTGAAAAAGCGACAGTCTCCATTCAGGTTGGCCCTCACACTGACGTCTGTCTCCATGTCTACACTTGTGGTCTCTTGGTTGCTTTTGCAACTGCTTGCGGGAGACCGAGAGGGCATGTGTTTCAGACCAATACTTTTCCTCTTCATGTCCTTGTCGCCGTTGTCTCCTTCGTACACCACGCAGGGCTTTTGCCCAATATTTTGCGGCAAGCTATAAAGCCGTTTGCGCATGTTATTCTGAAATTTCTCCATCTCTGCCACCACGGACACGAGCGACCCTAAGGAGAACCTGTGAAGACACAGTGATCGATCATGAATTGAGTCTGGGAGCACTGAGGCACCAAACAGTGACGGCGCATCCGCAGGACAGGTCGAATATTCCTGGACACTTCCACCCCTCTGTCTATCCTAAAAATAGTTCAGACGTGCAGATGTGTCCAGTGCACGCTGGGCTGCTTGAATCTTGAACGGTGGTCATGTAGTGCTGGACACGGCGGCAGTGGGAACGCATGTTAATCCAGCAGCAGGTGTATAGTCCGAACCGCGTGCGAGCGCATCGGGATGCAGCATGCTGAGCATCGGACGTGCTGAAGTGGGACTTCAATGACAAAGCATGATCCCCCCCCGCCACCCCCTCCCACCCCTCTCCTAACCCGCACAAATACCAGAGCTGAGAGCTGTCATCAGCACTGTCACTCACACACAATCACGCACGTACACAATCACGCACGTACAAAATCACACGCGCGCGCACACACACACACACACACACACACACACACACACACACACACACACACACACACACACACACACACACACACACACACACACGCAGGTATCGGCATTCAAACAACGCTGCTTTCATCACCCTGGTAGCTCCTCCAGAGAATAACGTGAATATCAGCAGCTCTCATCCATCGGGTTGCCATAGGAGACGTGCGCGCACATCACCTGGCCGTCTGAGAGGATGCTTCAAGGAGGTCTAGATCTTTAGAAACTATGCTTTAATTGTGGTCCGACATCTTCTGTCACAGATCATCAGCTCATGCAGGCATACTGGTGGGGTGTCCGATGATCTGGCAAGTCAATGTAGTCAGGGTAGTTTATCAGAGACGTTTGAAAATCATTTGGATTAGACCAAGAAAGCCCACACTAGCCTAGTGAAGTGTTCAGGTACAAATAAACAGTAGGCTAAAACACAGGTTTATCAATTAGGCCTAAAGGCTGCTTGCCCACATTTCAAAAGATTATTTTATCACTCCTGGGGGAAAAAAAATCGACATGTATGACAATGATATGCATGTTCTAATGGCAATAATGATTGAACAATTATAGCCTATAAAACAATAAAACAATCCATGGTAATCAGCCATAAAAATACTTTTCGTTTTGTACAGAACTAATTGGTGTCTGATATATGGATAAATAGCGATCCATGTTTTATGGATATCTATAAGCCTAGATCTATGTTATATGGATATTTTCTAGATGTCATGTAGATCTGAATGATAGATGGATATTTATTTAGAAATATATTTCCAAATTGCTCATGCCTGAACCTCCTTTATATTAACACACATACACACACACAAATATATATATATATAAACATACATACATATACAGCATGTGTCTTATTTTGCATATCACCAAATGTTGTCCTAAGCTTAAGCCTACACTAAAACCGATAAGACGGCAAGTCAGGTTTGCATGCTATGCACATACAATTCACACCTTTGTTTACACTTCATCCTGGCTTATCGGTTACTTACCATGCATCACATCCAAATGTATAACTACTTCGGCTCTTTGAGACATTTAGGCAAGGCCTAAATAGTGACCTCTAGTGGTAAATAACAGCAAATGATTGTGTTAGCGTAAAAAAGGTCTACCACTTGCAGAATGTAATGCTGATGGTCTTCTGATTTGGTGTTAGTAGGCCTACGTATGTTCCTTATGCCAACCAATGTGTTATTGAGGAGATTTAAACCAAAAAAGTACACAAATAACATTTGAATGTTATAATTGTATAATATATTATATACAATTTGAATAATTGAAAAGGCCTGGGATATCTTTGTTTCTGATTGTTTCAATTTGTCTGCCGAGTCTTTTGAGAATTGTGTAAACTTTTGTTTTGCTTCATATTAACATCTAATGCCCTTACTTAATACAGACATACATACACTGTTTAGGTTTGTTAATTGATAAATTGATAAATGCCGAGTATAATATGACAATTCTCTTCACCCGAGTAACATAACAATAATAATTGTAGTTTTCTTACATCAAATGTTCAACAATTTTAAATTGGCTTATCTGCAATTTAGAAAAGCAATTTCACTAGAGAAGCCTAATTGCAAGATACATTCACCACAATCACAATTAAAATGAGCAAGATGTAGGATCAATGTTTGTTCTATAGCTGACTAGCTGTTAGATAATATTATTGCTCAGAGACTCGATTTTACTTTCTCTTTATTTCCCTAGAAATTTGGATATCGATAAACAAAATGGTTTCCCCTTTGCTTAGCAAAATATGCATGTTCAATTACACATGTTTGGCCTAGGGGGCGCCGTTTCCACAAATAGCTTAAACTAAAGGTTAGTACTCAATACTACTTTAATGGGGGACAGACGGCTCTTGTTTTCGTTTCCCAGTGTGCAGAGTGTAGTAAATGTCCATATCAACGTTCAAAACAACATCACCCATATATACACACACATTGAGAATACATGACACAATCTATTTTGTTATGTTTTATTTTTAAAAATGAGATCTCGGGAATGATTTACATTTGCCAGCCCTGACACGGGTCCTCTTAAAACTCTTTCCTTATAGCTAAAGAGAAGTCATGCAGCCGTGAAGTATGTCGGCGACGCTCTACCTAACTAGTTTAAAGCTTTATCACGGATAATTAAAAGCTGCAATGTCATTTATAATATATATTGATATGAGCCCTAATTGCATAGGATAATCGCCATGCTATACAATACAGATTATTTAAAAAACCCAATATGTTTGCATGATATGAGTACAGATTTTCTTAAGTTTATACTGTTTTCTACTAGTCTCAACATTTAAGTGCATTACCTGCGTACTTTTCATATTAACCGCCGACATAGTTATAGTGACTTAATACATACAGTGCATTCATGAAGTAAAACAAACGATGGTCAGAGGGACAATGCAAAGCCCTTAAAATGTAAAGGTAACAATCGTATGATAAAATGAAACAGGTAGCTTAGAAGTTTATAAAATGGTATGCAGTGAAATGATAAAACTGTACACAGCTGTCATACCAAGTTACGGTGGCCTTGTGTTCTCACGCGGTCGGAGCTGACCTTCCCCTACGTTGCCCGGTACAGATTATCTTAAATGAGCCACTCTCGAAAAAATAAATAAATAAGAAAAAGCCTTTTCTGTATCAAACAGAAGGTCCAAATCTTGCATGCATTATTCCTTTAGGACTGATCCCAAAAAAATAAAAATTAAGAAAATAAAAGAGTGACAGAAAAGCAAACCTGAAGAAAACTCTATAAATAAACATCAACAACGGCATGCAGCAACCATGGAGCGAACATGAACAATGTCATGACAAAGTAGCCAAAAAAAAAAAAAAAGCCCCCCCACCTCACTCAATAAACTCATAAGGCATGCCTCGTACAGTACAGCCATTTAATCTCCCCCTCCCCCCCCACACATCCATACTTTAATGGCAGATATTTGTTATTAACTTAAAAATCCTATGCACTTTCATCTTGTTTACCTTCATGTGGTCAATACATATTTTATAATATCTGTAAAGAAACCAGGAGAAGAGAGAAAGTAACGTTAGTATGGTGTTACATCAACATCACCAGCCAAGCTTTCAACCACAACCGTCGGTGAACCGGCACCCAGGGCCGGTTCATGTCAGGCGGGTGAGGGGTTTATGTGTCTCGGTGCAATGGGAGGTTTGAGAGCCTTACTTGGGGGACATTCGGCTCAGTTAGTGTTCCTCTGACGGAGATTCTTGTCTTTGTGGTTGTTGGTGGAGTTTGTTTTCCTGAAACCAGAAGCCATCGATACGCATTTCAACAATCCGTAAACACCGAAAGTGGGTACTATTGGTCGGTGATAAACTGAGCAGAAAAAAATACTCTGGGAAATGACTGTCTCTGGCAGACGGTTGTAACTTCATTCAAAACAATTTAAAGAAAAAAAAGTAATGAAATAAATACATTATTGCTGCTTGACCAAACTGCAGATGAAACGTAAGAGCAATTCAAACTGCGACAGAAATAAACCGTCACGGATAAAATATATTAAAAAGCAGGTTATTACTGTTTGGTTACACTCACATTGGCCCGGCTGGTTCGTCATCTGAAGCAACAAGGGAACACAGGGAGAAATGAAGACCACACATACAAACAGAAAAGGGGATATAGAAGAGTTACCAAAAGAAACAACTAGAATAATCAGAAATAATCAAACGTCAAAATAAACAACTCAATAAATATGAATAATAATTATAATGAAAAACCAAAACAATGTATGCATGAATTGACTCCTTATTTCTGTACTTTAGCTCAAGCATGACACACGTCAGCATGCTACAGCAGGGGCTGTAACAGCGCACACCTGGGCTCAATGCCCTCCTTCACTCAGAGGTTGCCTTCATGCTCATGGGAGGACAATGGTCAAAGGAAGAGGCTGTACAGTGAACAGGCCTTGTGTATGAAGACACCATTAAAACTGGCATGAAGTCACACACAAGCGCCGTGGATGAGTGGAAAACCAGCACAAAAAGCACATGTCAGAAACCAATCAGCATGTTATGCACAATTACGCTCAGGGCAGGCAGAAGAAGGTGTAGACGTTTAGAAGTCGTTTTTCTTTCTCATGCACAGACACTCATTGCTCACAAAGCGGTCAGCCGTTTGTATCGACGACGACGCTCTTACAAAAGTCACCATAGATGTAGTGAATCGATACGGAAGTTGGTTAAAGCAAAATACTTGCGGCTTACAAGAATGAGCATGCTACCACGTTGAGAAGATGTAGAAACATTGGAGAAGCCGCTAATGTAACCAGGTCTGGAATAAACGTGTGTGCTGCATTTTACCTAAACATGTAAACACTAATGTAAGGGAATTTAAGTGTGGGATCTGTTTTCTGAGGCGCTAAGAGCAGTTGTATGGATTATGATGTAATGCAGTCAGTTGAGAGCAGAAGATGACACTGAAGGCTTGTTAAGAAATTCACGAGGCATGCACAATCTTTCACTTACCACAAAAATGAGTTTTGGGTTATGCGATTTGGGAAGGGGGGAGGATGGGAAATAATATAGTAATCTGTTAAAAAAAATGTCAACACCCAAAGCCATAACCTGATTACTATTCCTAGAACCACAGCTAGAATGCTTTCTAATGTGCTGCACTTCTGAGAGGAAAAACACAAGGAAGATCCCCCCCCCCACCACACCCCCACCCCCACCCCACCCCCGCCAAACCGAAGCAATCCAGTCTACCAATCTGGCAACAAACTGGCGCTGCCCATAAAATCAATAGTAATTCCGTTGAGGACTACAATGAATCAGATCTTCTGCGATGCATTGTGTCTCCTACCCACTGCTCATCGCTGCAACATGTGACAACGCTGCAATGCTGTTTGAAGAGAAAAGGTCATCAAAATATCACTAGTGCATACATTAAAAACAGTGCCAGGGGCCTGAGGGGCGGGGCTTGGAGCACCCAGGGCCTACTGGCGGGGCGGGTCGCACTCAGAACGCGGTCCCACTTGGATCACTTGTAGGGGGGGGGGGGGGGGGGGGGGGGGGGGGAGACAACGAGTCCCTTGAAAGCCATAAATAATTGAATTCTGTCCGCCTCTCGCTACCGTGGGGTGTCATGTGTCTGATGAATATTAAATGGATGAAACAGGTTACGAGGCATGACCTGATGCCGCTGTCCCTCTGTGTGTGTGCGTACATGTGTTGTGTCTCTCCCTGTGTGTATGTGCGTGTGTCACTGCTTGTGTCACTGCGTGACCCTGTGTGGGTGTGCGTCCCTGTGTGCGACACTGTATGTGTCATCGTGTGTACCTGTGTGTACCTGTGTGTGTGTGTGTGTGTGTGTGTGTGTGTGTGTGTGTGTGTGTGTGTGTGTGTGTGTGTGTGTGTGTGTGTGTGTGTGTGTGTGTGTGTGTGTGTGTGTGTGTGTGTGTGTGTGTGTGTGTGTGTGTGTGGATCCCCGTGTGTGTGTGTGTTTATCCCAGTTTCCGAGTGTGTTTGTGTGTGTGTGTGTGCATGTGCCACTGTGTACGTGTGTACGCTGCGTGCTTGGTGTGTGTTTAGCCAACATGGTCAGACTAGATGATTGAGTGCAGCGCGGGGAGAGTGTATCGGGTGACGGGGGTAAGGCGGTGTTCCGCTGTGGAGGAGATTACATCAGCAGACACCATACGGAGCAGCGCCACCGCCCGGGGCCTCACCAGGGGCCCGACAGAACCAACACACCCCGCAGGCTACGGAACCAGAAGGGCCAGCAACGCCCTCTGTTACGCAACATATCATACTTGTGTGATTCACATTTATGTCTTTAAACGTGTCGCTGTGATGTCTGCCATGAGTCACTCACCGTCCTGAATGTCGTCGGGCTTCTTGCGCTTCTCGTAGACCACGATGATGACCACCAGGATGATGACCTCGGCCAGGACCCCGAGCAGGGGCCACAGGGGGGCCAGGTGGCTGCGCACCCGCAGGATGGAGGTGATGGAGGAGGTGCCGATCATGTTGGTGGCGTTGCACTGGTACTCCCCGGGGTCCAGGCTGATGTCCAGGTTGTCGATGCGGAGCTCGGTGTAGTTGTCCTTGTTGCTCACGGAGAAGCGGCCGGACGAGTTGTCGATGTCCTGGGAGGAGGAGGATGATGATGAGGTAGAGGAAGGTTAACGCCGGTAGCTCAAAGGGAGCTGGGGGCCAAGTCTTGGATCAGCTGGGAGTTTCTCTGGGAAGCGCAATAGTGTGTGTGTGTGTGTGTGTGTGTGTGTGTGTGTGTGTGTGTGTGTGTGTGTGTGTGTGTGTGTGTGTGTGTGTGTGTGTGTGTGACAGGGTTGATTAGTCATTGTTAAAATAAATACCCAATATACAAATATTTCATTGAGCTTTAGAGAGATTTTTTTGATCCACTTAGTTTTACCTACATTTCATGCAGCGAATCAAATGGTTAGTGTGTCTGCTTAATTTGTTTTTCCAATTGAGCTTCCGACATCAACACAGCTGGACTCCAGTTTACTGCAGTCTACTAGAGAAGTGCTCTGTGTTGTCTTCTAAAGAAGTCAAACTTTAAAACATGAGAAAATCGTTATCATTATGCTGCACCGTTCCAGTGTCGAACACGCATTGATTTGAAACTTGAAACAAAACACATCAACAAATATTACTGAATACATACAGTGCATGTATTCAAAATGTGCATGTAAAAATACTTATATTTGCCTCGGCACCTGCACCGCAGTGTGCCGAGTCACACCTCTCGCGTTACATAAAAGAGGGAACATCTATTTAGCAGCGATAGATCG
Source organism: Gadus macrocephalus (assembly GCF_031168955.1). NCBI lineage: Eukaryota > Metazoa > Chordata > Actinopteri > Gadiformes > Gadidae > Gadus > Gadus macrocephalus. The sequence continues at coordinate 6,301,942 of NC_082390.1, read as the reverse complement.
AGGCCAGTGTGGATAGCATGTTCCCCTTCCAGGAGGACGGACGTACCATGAAGGCTCCGCTGTCCAGCTTGCGCCAGGTCCAGTTGGGGTAGGGGAAGCCCACCGACTTGCAGTACAGGACCGCGCGCTGGCCCTCGTTCTTGTTCTCACTGCGCTTGTGGCCCGTGATGTCAGGGGCGGCTGAAACGAGGAACGTCGCGATTAGCCATGTTGGTTCTTGAGGATGAGGTTTCATTCATCCGGGTGCAATTCGTTCATTTGGATTGAACTACATTTTCCCAGTTCTTAGTGATTATGTGATCCTTATCAGCATGATTGCAATACACCTCATACATCTTTGGGGACACAGAGGACCCAGCTAACTTGTCTTGTTTGTGTTTGGAGTGCAATGCAACCATCGGTAAGGTTTCCTTAAAAGGAGTATAGGTAAATAAAGCAGGTTATAATTAGCAGCTGGACTTGGAGAATGTGCTTAACATTTTGGTTGGTCTCATTTTGTTTGGAACGGTATCCATTTATGTTTTTATTTATTAAACACATATGAGGAATCAACATTATTCCCACAATAACATGACACAGGGACACTACAGGGTGGGACAACGTCACTCCGTTCAAGCATTTGGTTTGAATGGAAGCCAAATGGTGGCAGTGCTCGCTTTGTTGTTTGCTTAAATCCGAGTTACAGCCATGGTAGCCGCTAAACACTCGTTTGGAATATAATGGACGACAGCGCTTGCCAACTGCTCGATTTTGGAACGAGTGTACACTGCGAGAGGGGGTGAAATTAACAGAAATCATGGCTGATTTACCATCTCGACGTAATGTCAACAATAAACGATGGTCTTCACAACCCGGCCAAATCCTTTAGGAATGGACTGCGGTTCTCAATATTATCATGTTAAAAAACTGCCTTGTTATCATTTGAAATACCCTTTTCACCTATTCACATGCAATATGAGCATTCGAACTATGGTTTGAATTATCCTTCAATATTATAAATGAATACAATAGTATAATATTTCCTTTATGGCTATCGGGAACAATACACCCGTACAAAACCCTTTCTACATGCACAGGCAGAAGAGTCTGTAAAATGGAAGCTGGCACTATCAGAAATCCAATTTGCCTCCAAATGCAGGCAGTGCACGTCTGACTGCAGGAGAAAAAAAAAAAAAGGCCGGGCAGATTTGACCACTGAGACATAATCCCTTGGCCATCAGACAGACAAGGCACCATCTGGCACCAGACAGCCAGGCACAGTGGTCAGCGAGAGGCGGCAAGGGCGATGAGATGCCCCCTATTCCAAGAAAATGCATAAAAAAGGTCTGCACTTGACACTCGGCTGCCCCTCTTCAAGGTGTCAGCACTGCCCGCTCATTTACAACAGGCTGCTCTTCAATAGAGAGCAGAGAAACCAACAACAGTGGTGCACAGCCTTAATACCTTTAACCTCAATGGTGGCGTTGGCCGGAGGAGCGGTCTCGAACGTGTAAACGCACATGTAGCTCGCGGCGTCGTCTCCTCTTGGTTTCACTAGCCTGCACAGGACAAAACCAAAGGAAATCTCACAAAGACGCGTTTCTAAATGCTAGTGCTAAATCACTCACACATAAGACCCCTTTATGTTGTTAAACAATAAGGTTTTTTAGTGGGCGGGGCTTATCCCCTTAATGCATAGCAAACAACGGCTATGATGCATTTTTAAAACGTTGATCTGACTATGTACGGCAATGAAACTTGAATTTGAAAATATGGTAGTTTCCTCAAAAAGTATTCTATCATACCAGTTAACAGAAGTAAAACAGGAGGATTAGGTGGGACTCCGCTGTTTTATGTACATTTGCCTCACGCGAACACTGGGACATAATCATGCCGATGGCATAATCAATACAATTTATTATTGGGATATTTACACACAGCAGGTAGTGGTTATAGGTCAAATTTCTCAAACACACCTACAGGAACCATGCGTCAGAAATTGGGAATTCTAACCCAGAAACTCCCCCCTTGGAGGAAAACACATCAGACAAAACACAACCCCTAAACGTATGACCATACGACGCAGCCTATATCGTGTGGGATTCCGTAGGGTTGTGGTAGTGGCCCCGAGCTCTCACTTGTACTCCGTGTTCCTGTTGGCGGTGCGCGTCTCCTCGATCTCCTCCCCGTTCTTCATCCAGAAGCTCTCCTCGTGGGCCCCATGGGCGGAGCTCAGGTTGCACTGCAGGGTGATGGGGGGGCTGTGGGAGTCGGAGGGGAGGGTGGTGTGTTCTGAGGAGGCGATGGTCGGCTCTGAAACGTCAAGCACAGGCCGTTGGAGGACGGATCTGCGGCTCGATGGAGAAAAGTGAAAAACGTTGAAGAACTAAAAAAAGTGTGCAGCCCTGAGGATTGCAAGGGTCGGGTTGTACAGCTAGGCCTTGGATCCATGATTGGATCCAAAGGGTCAAGTAAAAGAGATGTTGTTACATACCACTGGCACGGTAACTGGTGGAGTCACACATAAAGATTGAACACTTGAGTTACATGTCATTCGATTGTCATCCAATAAAACAATTTTAAAAAAAATGTCATCCAATATAAAAAATATTTTGTGGTATACACTGAATAAAGCAAACGTAAACATAATATTTTAAAACAGGTAAGATAGCCTAGCCTTCCATCTCTCTGACCTGCTTTCAATAATAAAGTGTTCCTAGGGGATCCCTTAAGGTTTGTCTTCTGATGCAAAAGTTCTGCAACACACACCTATTCAATAATGTACAAGGTGCCGTAGAATACATATCGATTGCATGTAACTGTAGTCTTGAACCACAACATCAAGCTACTTCCAATACAACGTACATCACAGTACATCACCAGTCACAAAAACTAGGTAAGATGAAATGGCTGCAGTACGGAGGAAGAGATCCAACGGGAGAGGATACCCAGGACGGGTTCAACAGAAAGGAGGCTAAAGGGAGCGTTGGTAATAAGGAAATGGAAGGAAAAGAGACAAACCTAATACAACTCTAATCCGGAGAAGAAGGGTAGAGTTAGTTAGGTGAAGGTGACAGGTGGATATTCACTTAGGAGCATTGTAGTGGCAGCACATTGCTTCAGGGTGGGGGGGGGGGGAGACGATTGAAGCTCTAGTCTACGAAGACGGGCGGGAGGGGGTCAACACGAAACAGGTGCTGGTGGAAGGGGGGGGGGGGGGGGGGGGGTTGGGCTACGAGTCCTGGGGGTGGAGTCTCTCCCCTAGACTGACACCACTCACTCTGCAGGACCGTGATCGTGGCCTGCGCTCGGATCCAGGTGGTGGCGGGGTTTTGGTGCAGGTCGTTGCGGCGCGGGTCATTGCTGGCCCTGCACTCGTAGGTCCCCGAGTCGTCCAGGCCCAGACGGGTGACCCCCAACACGCTGACGGCGTTGGCGCCGTAGGCCGTGTTGATTGACACCCGTCGCTTGCGGGCGCCGTCCCACAGCTGCCTGAAGGAGTCCGCTCGGTTGATCTCGGCGTACCACCACTGGATCTCCGGGGTGGGGTTGCCCACTACGTCACAGTACAGCTCAAACGTGTCGCCCGTGAGCTTCACCTCGGACATGGGGGACTTGATGAAGCCCGCTGGTGGGGGTATGGGGTCGGCGGGGGGGGGGGGGGGGGGGGGGGTGTCGGTAGCATGGCCGAGGGACCGAGCGAACGAGGGGGATGGCGTAGAAGACAGAAAGAAACAAAAATCAGAAAATGTGAACAGAAAGTGGGGCGGTTGGAGAGGAGGGCATTCGACGAGGAGAAAAGAAAGATTAAGCAAAGCAATTTAAAAAGAAACAGGACAGTGATGGAGAAATGATATCGAACGATCGATGGGAGTGTCTTGGATCGTTTGTTTCACAACCCTGCGTGTGTCGGGAAAATGTTGAGCCAAGCAGAATGTCAAACAGGGTAAAGCAACGTCAGAGGCAGGATGCCATAAGACAACCCATCACCATGGCTGGGGGACAACAGGGAGAAGACTCTTGCAGCCTGACATGAGGTTATACTCCTTTAGCGTGATAATATCCTCTAACTTCAGTCAAATAACATCTTCATGCGTCGGATCCTCCACTATGTCCTTCAAGTGACCTTGTCTTATAACAAAACTTACAAAATGTCTGTCAATCCCATAATTAAAAAAAACGTTTTTTCACTTAATATTGAATATTATATTCACACTGGACAATAAAAAATAAAATGAACACGTAATACGGTAACCAAACAATAAAAGGGCATGCTTTTATCATTTGAATTTTTGCACGGCGTATTAGACGCCTGGCGGGGAGTGTATATATAGGCAGAGTGGACGCGGCATTAGATCGAGGGGAAGATTTATAGAGGCTGCCGATCCAGGTCCCTGGGGAGAGTGTGGGCGCATGGCAATAGACCCTTCTGTTTCCATAGAAGCACTCCACAGCCAGCCAGAGAGAGTCAACCAGCCAGGTCTGGTAGGATTACAGCGAGGGGGAAATACCCACGTCACCATTTCCACATGGCGCCATAAGAGCCGTGTTGTGCCAAACCGGTGAGCTTCATCTTGATGATAAAAAAAATGTGACAGCTTAAAATAAAAATAATCTGAATGCTCTGCTCGCGTTCTGGCCTTAGCGGGATGACACAACACCCTCCTTACACACCTTCCCCGACGGGCCGGCCAGGCCCCTCACACCCGAGCCAGTGCAGCCTGTCTGTCCTAACACCTGTCGGAATCACAGCAGTGCGTCCATGCTCCTGTCTGCCATGCTTTTAAGACTCATAATATGAACTGATTTAAGGGACATGTCTGTATGTTTGTTACTTTGGTTAAGGCTGGGCAATGAATTCTGTTATTACATGATTGTTGCAAGAAAGCAGTCTAACCTGTGGTGAAATGAATGAATAGGATTAATTTAATTTCAACGTACTGTATACCATTACAGCAGATCAGAGTGAACCTGAAACTGTTGCCAGTAAGGTAAATGTGGATGACAAAAGGCGATAGGTTAACTGACACTACGGATTCATATCAATGCTGCGAAGAATCTAATTTAAGTAAACAATAACTTTGTCTCACTCTCTCTCTCTCCCTCCCTCCATACTTGGAGATAATTAAAGTAACTTAATTTAAATCCACTGTTGAGGTCTTGTCTCTTGAGCAACACGATCACATGCGCAAACAACTTGTTAATGGCTTTCAGATTAGCAGGAAATGTGTAATTAATTGAAGCAAACATACCCGCACAGCCCTTGGCTAAAATACCAAGTCTATCAGTGTGCATTCAGGATAACGTCTCAAACCTACATCCTCAGGATGTCTACTTTACAAATCACTGGCCATTAACACAGAAAATGACTCATCCCTGGTGGCTAGTGACCGATCCGAATAGGGCAAGGGTGAATTATTTCTCTCACTCGCTGAGAAGGCGATGGAGTGTGAGAAAGACAGAGAGCCAGAGAGAGAGAGAGAAATAGAGAGAGAGAGCCAGCGAGGGAGAGAGTCGTAGAGAGAGAGAGAGATAGAGACCGATAGACGGAGAGACAGAGAGCGAGAGACAGAGGGACAGAGAAGGGGCGCTTAGCTGAACTAGTTCAGAACAGCAGCTGTCCTATTATTCGTTGGGGTCTTGATTCGTGAGCTCACGTTCACCTGTCAATCCTTGAAGTCCAGTGTCATTATCCACCGATACCATAAACTGTAGCTCTACTACATTAGAGAAGAGTTCACAGATTCAATCTTGCAAGAAGCAACATTAAAGCCTGGGTTTCACGGTGCAGCATTTTGTCTCTAAAAATAGAAACATGCCGCAAAACGGACCGGTGCTATTTAGAGCCACGGTCTATTTGATCTAATTGCTTTCATGTTAGGCCGCTCTGGTGGAATGTCCGACTTGACGTTTCATACTCCGTATCCGCGCGACCTGATTATGAATGCCATCGAGCGTAGGATAGAGGCTGAAAACCATTGCTGGATGGCTGTGTAGATCAGCTCAAAATGAAAACAGAGATTTTAACGAGCGGATTATTCAAGGCTCCACACGACACCGCCACCCCCGCCCTCTCGTTCCCTAACCTTATGTACAGGACTTGTCCTTGCCTAGCGAAGGGCCCATGCCCAGTTCGGCATCCAGCGCCACACTTCAAAGGACATTTTAGGGACAATCGCAGGCCCGCGCGCGGACACGCTCACACTTATAGCGTCCCGTACACGATGGACGGCCGACTGTCTAACGCATTCCGGCTCTTGGGACCATTTCATAATATTAATATATCCATGTAAGATGCATTCGATTTTATAGCGCCCCTGTTAAATGTCTTCTTTATATATGCCAAAATGTATAAGAAGTACAGTTATGTATTTTTTCTGTAAACGGAGGATTGGTGGTTACAGCTTGCATTCGTGATGCATAGCCCTCTCAATAATCAAATATATGAGCAGCCCTAGATCGATTTATTTTTTATTGAATATCATTCATAACTGAGATTATGGATGGAATCCACGTTTAAAAACACACACACTGGTGCCCCGGTGAGAACACTGCGCTCAAAGTGTGCAGGCTGAGTGCGGATCCCTACCGTTCTGTGAAGAAACGGACTGCAGCATCACTGCTCCGAATACCGCAGCCGCCAAAGACATGATCGTCGTTCTCCGTTTGCCAGGTAACATCTTCGATAATGTATGGTGAAGGCTGTCGACGGACGAGGAGGCTGTCGACGTGATCCCGGACTAGATATGGTGAGGGGTTGAATGCAGCAGGCAGCCGATGTGACCAATCGGGTCACGCAAGGCGTCGCTAGGTAAAGTAGTACTTAGCTAGCTACCTGTGCTACAGTCTTCTGTCATCCCGGTGCAACAGGGAGCTACCTTTTCAACTGAAGTCAAATCCCGCGAGATTTACGACGCCTCCACCATGAGCGTGTACAATAATGGTTATCTTTACATACATCCATGATGCAAAACACACATTTTTATTATGACGCGCCGGTGTGACGTGTGTACATTTGCATTAATAAATAGGTTAAAACAGTAGTTAAGGAATAGCAGACCTATGGTGTAGGACTGTAGGTCACTCAGTACACCTGATTAAACTCTGACCTCAACAGCCACTCTGGATTTAAGAAGACTTTAAATCCTATTTCGCTTTGAACCAGCTTTGGGCTAATATGGTGGGGACAACAACCAAGGAATAGCCGACCAATACATACTACCTTGCTAAACCTCCGATCAAGTGGTTTTAAAAAATAGATTAAAAAAGAAAGAAGAAAGTTGAAGTTATAAAGCTACATTAGTGCATGTAGGAATTTATGTTTTTTGGTCTATATTATTGTTGAAAGGTGACAAAAAATAGTTACAAAAAAAGTAATAGCATTATTAATGCATTAATAAATAGTGACTATTATAATAATGAATTTCTCTATCGCAGACTATGACTCTACACGACATTATACTGCCCCCTTCTGTTCAAACCACTAAATGACTAGAGATCGACGCCACTAGTACCAACGGGAATGGACAGCCTGGCGGCCACTGTCTATCTGTTAGATAGGTAATTTGTTGATTTGGCCTCAAAAATATGCACACAAAAGATTGGTGGAATAACTACTAGACTCGCTGGAGGGGGGTCAGGGACACATACATGAATACATTGGCATTATTTGGCTACTGGCCGATTCTGGATGACATTTTTCAATGTGGGATCTTTCATATGTCGCAATAGAAAACGTTTATTTTCTTCTAAATCCTGCAGGAAAATAATCGTTGTCCCTATCAAAATCTGTAAATAAATATTCTTACATATACCCTGTGTTCACTGTTGTATAATTGTTTCTTCTTCAGATGTAGGTGTTTATAAATGTTTTCCCAACCTATTTTCTTTGACTTCCTGGTTTTCCATCACTGGATATTTGTGTTGAGGAAAACCGTGCAGTTATATTACTCTGACCAGCTGGTTTGTAAAATAGTATTTTTTAAATATAATATATATATCACCAGATCCAATGGTATTTATGTAGTGCATAGTGAGAGCCGTATGGTGACACCTAGCACTATTTTCGACCAATCAGTAACAGACCTGTGTTTTGTTTGGTTTGGTTTTGTCCCTGTAGTTTGGTTAAAGGGTTTGGTTACTGTCTGTGTTGATGAAATGAAAAGCAAGCCATTGTGCACTGCACACACATAGAGAGACAGAACCACAGACAGACTAGTTCTGTAACACAAACAATATTTTCAAACAGGGATATGTATCATAGTTTTACAGGGACCTACTAGCAATGAACGTTGGCAAAATGAATAGGTTGTATCTGCTATAAGGATTAAACAAAATTGCCACTCAATCAAATCACCCATTGTTTAATCCAAAAAGTATAGTCAGCTGTTGTATCCACCCCCAAATCAATGGACGAACCTTATTACATAGTCTATGCTATCAAACTGGGCTCCTGGCTGAAATAATAATAATATTACTGTAAATAGCTGAATAGCTGAATGTTAGAGAAATGTTAGAGAAAGAAAGAAAAAAAAAAAACATCCAGCCAGCCCTTTGTTGTTGCTCTCACGCTGACGTGCGCAGGCTGCGCGGTCGCACTGCGCCCCAGCTCCCCCTCTCTCCCCGCGGCCTGGTCGGAGATGAGTGGAAGATGTCGGTGTCGGGGCTGAAGGCCGAACTGAAGTTTTTGGAGTCAATCTTTGACCCAAACCACGAAAGATTTAGAATTATAGACTGGAAGCCTGATGAGCTTAGTTGCCAATTTAACGTGACGGGGGAAAAGCTGTTGATCATCCACTGCAACATCACGGTAAGAGCGGCAGGGCGAGTGGCGCACATAAGCTAGCGAGAATCCCGGACTATCGACCGCCGACACGAAAACACCGCACACACCGCTCTGTTTACACCTTCTACCCCTCGTTTCGTTGGGCTCCGGGCCTCTGCGCTTTCCTTTTTGGTTAATTTTCCAAGATCGAACGACCCCCCCCTGGGATAAAAATGACAGAACAACATTTAAAACATTGCGTTTCAGTGCCTTAGCTCTTCTCGTGTAGCAACATTAGCTCCCCGCTAGCTAGAAAATGTGACGCTACAAGTTTGGTTAGCTGGGGAAATAAACTGCGTCGCTGTTGCGGGGTTGATGTCGGCCCACGACAGCAGCTCTTTTAACCCGCACTCTGGTGGATTTGGTGTACATGGGTCTTCTGTATAAGTGGGGTTTCACGGAGAGAGGGACGGTGTGCTGCAGATGAACATGTTTGGAGGAAGAGTTGTACTATACACGCGTTTATCCTCCAGTAAATAGACTCGTCCCGTGACGGGTCGTGTGTCTTATCGTTAAAGATGTAAACATCGTGTTGTGTGCGTTACAATTCACCATCGACTTTTCGTGCGCCAGCGTGTAATCCGTATCCCACTGTGTTTCATGACCATTTGGTGGATGACTGTTGTGGTTATTGTCATGTAACGTGTTTGGATCCTCCGTTTTAATTATATTTTTAGAAAAATCCCTTTCTAGCTTGTAGGATCTGGTTGGATTTCTTCAATGCAAAATCACAGAATGACACCGAAAGGGTCATGCAACTTGCATCCATGTTTTAGGAGCCTTTCGCGGCAGGACACATCAGTGACGCTTTTTATGTTCAAGCCACTCTCTCCTCTTGTCTAATGTTTGTTCCGGTTTTTAGTCTTTACTGACATAGCCGAGGCTTTTAAAATGTATGTAAAAAATAAATAAAAAATAAAATGATGTCATGTTTGCGCTTACGTTAAGTTGGCTACATATTTTGGGCAGCAGCCCGATTTTACCTGAATGCATCTTGAGATTCAGTCCATGTCCTCTCTGGCTCTATTGCATGTCACTGACACTACGCATCTTGTGGGGTGACGCACTTATCATTTTCGATCAGCATCATCTTTTGCATAGTGTTTGCAGAGGAGAATGGATAACTTGTTATTCTTTAGAGTGATTATTCCACATTGCAAAACAAATCCTAAGCCCACATTCAGCTTTGCAATCAGAGAGATGTGTAATTATCCCGTTGATTGCTTATAATTTAGCAAATGCAGTAGCTAATTTTATTCATAATTGGTGCAATTACGGCAACATATCGACTTTAACAGCTCTAGCAAGCAGTCAACAAGTTTAATAAATAGTTTTTTCGGGTGGGTACTTCATATTATACCGAATTAACCCAATATGTATTTCATTCTAGGTTAGGGTATAGTTTCTATTATTCACTACATCTTTAATGACCTAACAGTTACCGTTGACCATTGTTAAATGTTCTTGTCCGCCTTACCCACCCTTTCAGGAATCCTACCCCTCTACTCCGCCGATATGGTTTGTGGACTCTGATGACCCTAGTCTGGCTGAAGTTCTGGAGCGGCTGGAAGATGTGAGGAAAGGCAGCACATTGGTAAGTCTGTAACCAAATGGGAAACTTGATTCCCGAACTATGCAAACGTAAGAATCGTATCCACTACGACGGTTCACATGGATTTTCTTACCCTTCATTCCCGTCTCCTTCCACAGCTTCTTCAGCAGCTGAAGCGTCTCATTTGTGATCTCTGTCGGCTTTATAACCTCCCCCAACATCCCGATGTAGAGATGCTCGACCAGCCTCTTCCCGCTGGGCCCATCAACCCCGAGCGAAAGGTAGGCATGGCGCCCCGATGTAAACAATGCAACGTACTTCTAAACGTCGGCCCTCTCAATCCCGCCGTGCTTTCTGCCCACACAACAGATCGGGCCAGCGGATGAGGTGACATCTGAGGAAGAGGAGGAGGAAGAGATGGGAGAGGTGCTTAATATTTACATTTCTCTGATCGCTCTTGGGATCCACAGCATTAGCGGCTGAGTCTGTCTTGATATACGGCTTTTCCAAGTCGATCGTAATGGTTCGTGTCCGTGTGTCTTTGCCCCCGACACTCCCGGCCAGCAGGACATCGAAGACCTCGATCACTACGAGATGAAGGAGGAGGAGCCGGTCGACGGCAAGAAGTCTGAGGACGACGGCATCGAGAAGGAGAACCTGGCCATCCTGGAGAAGATCCGCAAGAACCAGAGGCAGGATCACTTAAACGTAAGTGCTCATTCGGTAGGTGCACTTTTTTTTATTTGCTTTCCCGTACACCTACACACAAAAAATTGCGTAATTTCCTTTGCAGGTTTAATTGGCGTCTGTGGTTCTGAATTGTGCGTTGTGTCATCTTGTGCCCCGGCACAGGGTGCAGTCTCTGGCTCGGTACAGGCCTCGGACCGCCTCATGAAGGAACTCAGGGAAATCTACAGATCACAAAGTTACAAGACAGGTGAGCGCGCAGACCTGCTCCATTATTGATCCTTTGTATCGATCCCAGATGAGAAATGTGGGTGTCATTGGGTGCAGTAGTATAAGACCACAATAAATATTAAAAAGAGACCAATGCATAGTAATAGGAATATTTAATAATCTGTATCTATGCACAGTACGAGTAAAAATTATTATAATCTGTTAGTTGAGATTGACCTTGTTTGCTTAATGATTGACGTACATTCTAATATTAATTGTCTGGCAAGTGTTATTGTTTTATTGTTTGATATTGAGTTAAAAATTGTTGTGTCTCCCTTGTAGGTATTTATTCAGTGGAGCTAGTCAACGACAGCCTTTATGAGTGGCATGTCAAAATAAGGACGTAAGTTTTTCGGCGGATAGTAAGCGTAGCCATATCTTATAAGCTGTCAAGCGAGCTCATGTCTAACATGTTCCCTCCTTCCTTGTTCAACCCCAGGGTAGACCCTGATAGTCCCCTGCATAGTGACTTGCAGGTCTTAAAGGAAAAGGAGGGGGTGGACTACATCCTCCTCAATTTCTCTTATAAAGTGAGTATTGCGGTTGAAATGAGAACAAACACATTCACTGATGACCCATATCTTGACGAAGAGGCATCTAACCACCCTGTGTTTTCCCCTCCTTCTTCAGGATAACTTTCCCTTTGACCCCCCTTTCGTGCGGGTAGTGTCCCCTGTGCTCTCCGGTGGGTGAGTACATTGAAGATCTGTGCAGTAGTTTATTATCAGTGGCTCTCGCTGCTGCTCTTCAAGGCGAATGCCCCAGCCACGGTACCTCTCGTGGCAAGATAATTAATAGTAGTTGGAATTGTGGTCCTAATTTCCGGAAATAAGGACAATGTTCCTCATGGGATTTAAAATGAGGAGGATGAAAACTAAAGAAATCTTTTATTATTGTCTAATGCTCCTTGTTCCCTTTTCAGCTATGTTTTAGGAGGAGGGGCCCTTTGCATGGAACTTTTAACAAAACAGGTATGTTGATGTTTTATTTTACATTAAGTCGATCTTATTTGTCTTTATAAGATGATATCTATTGTTGTTTGTTGTTTGTTCATGTCCATCACGTGGTGTAATTCCTGGTTTCTCTTCCCTTTGATAAGGGCTGGAGCAGTGCCTATTCCATAGAATCTGTCATCATGCAGATTAATGCCACCCTTGTCAAAGGAAAAGCCAGGGTGCAGTTTGGAGCCAATAAGGTACGTGCACTTTTGCGCTCATAAATTAATTTGCCATGTCATGCGGATGCTTTTCATATTCAGAAGCTCATGGATCATCTCCCTATTGCCTGTGCTGTAAACAATATCAAGCACTCCAACCTGACTCCCATTTATTTTTTATTTTTCAACAGAACCAGTACAATCTTGCCAGAGCACAGCAGTCATACAAATCTCTTGTGCAGATTCACGAAAAAAATGGTAAGTACTTCTAGGATGACTTTGTACTCTGTCTGTGATGGTTCTAGTGGTATAGAGCTGTTGTGTTTTTGTGTCCTTCTTGATTGCAGGCTGGTACACACCTCCCAAAGAGGACGGATAAGGACCTCGCACCACTATGCACTGGGAACACGTGTCAGCAGGTCAAAATATCTTGCTTTTCTTTGGAATATCCCACCCCTGCTCCTTCTGACTCATTGGGGATATAACATTCTTCGCTTGGAACCAACTGGCAAATATTCCCCCATCTCATTGTCTCAATAAACAAGTATTACTCCCCCACCCTCTCCCCTTCCACCATGGGACTGTGTACTCTGCCCCCCCGTCCCCCCCTGGGGGAGATATAACATGAGGGACGCATCATGTTAGTCCCACTTCTGTCCTTGATCGTTCGTCCTTCCAAAAAAAAACCCCGAAACCTTTTCATTTCCCCATTCTACTGCGGCGTGGAGAAGTGTTGGTTTGGTTCCTCTGCTTTCGACCTGGTGGGCGTGACAAACTGGCCGTTCGACTCGTGGCCAGGGGGGGTGTGGGGGCGTAACTCTGGACTCAGTGCTGACCCCAAAGAGAAGCAATCTTTTTTAGTTGCAACACCCCAGACCTCTGCAGCCATAGCATGGGCTTCTGACCGAATATAAACAGGTTGATTATGGAAGATCTTTAAAGAGACACGTCACCGCGCCACTTGTTTGTCACTATCGAACCGCCCCTCCGCCCTCTTTTTTTTTGTGGAAATTTGTAGTAATGTAGGCTCTGCTTCAGAAGGAAGATTTGGGTGAATGGCCAATATGGTTTGCCCAGATAAATACAGCCATTTTATAACTAATGGTTTAAGCTATTTTTCGGACACAAATGTTATTGGGTCGAGTGAGGCCCTCATGGTACCTAAGAGTACGGCAACTTGTGTTCACTAGAGCCGAATGAATGGACATCCTGTTTCATAAGAGCATACAAATAGGCTGGCTGTAGATAAGGGTTTAGGACAGCAAATGCTGTCTTTCTGGTGTCCTCCCTCAGACAAGTGGAGGGCTCATCTCTCTAGAACTTACCCACCGTGCAGTGGGGTTTTAATTCAAATAAATTCTAGTTCTTCAGATGTTGGCCATCTTTGAGTGATAAAGAAGCCTAAAACAAAGATAGAAGAATCCGTCTCATATTTGTCCACCAGGGAGACCAACAGCGTAGGTTGGCGATTCCAACGTTGACCTCTCCAAAGATTCCAAGAGTAATCCGGGATGTGTTCGCCTAATCCCGCCAACACAACACAATGTTGAACTCTTAACAATTCTGTAAAAAAAAAACGGTTGTAGTGGTTTGCCCGATTTACGGTTTTAGCTCTTCTTGCTGTTGCATTCTTACATTCGATTCTGTCCAAACCCAACCGCTCCGTAACCGCTCACTCTGGATCCTGATGTCGTGGGTCATTTCAGCAGCAACGGCTTTATTCAAACGATTTTTTTTTTTTTTATTGAGGACCATGGCGTGACTTGACCAAGAGCGAGAAGATCCTGTGGTCAGGAAGCTTGGCGTTTGGCTTGGCTTGGAGGCCGCCGGCGGGGAATGGGTCAGCTCTCTCTCTTCCTCCCCCCCCCCCCCCCCCCCCCCGTTTGTTTTAATTTGGACATTCAGTTGAGGATACCTTTTTATTAAATATACACAACGTAAAATCACAAGGGAAACATGAGCTGGGTGTCCCCAAGGCGCTGTTTGGCTTTTCTCGGTGAGCGATGGGATGGATCATTGTGGCGTAACCAAGGCGAATCGGCCCTGTACTATCGAGTCTGACGTTAACCTCCTTCTCCCCATGCAATATAACCCAAAATGAGTATGCTGGTTCTTCTAAAACGAGGGCAGATACTGTATCAATTTATGAACACTTGCAGTTATTTAACACTGTCTGCAACAATTTGTTTTAAATGATAACTCAGGTAAATAAAACCATGTTATGGAGGGGTAATATGTGCATAGAAAATAAAAAGGTCTGATCACAGTTCATTTGATGCATAAGATGATGCTCTGTACCTTGTCTGAGTTAGACCTTTATTTCCTCAAAGAATTGACTGTCAGACCTTTATAATCTTAATGTTATGGGTTCCATTTCACCCGAGGTTTCCTGTGGTGTGTTTCATGCATTGTAAAAAATAAGATAAGATGGTGGGCATTTGCAGAGCATTTCTTCTTCTCTATCAAGTGACCAAACATTAGCGGGATTGTATAAGCATATATGTAACCCATGCTATGGCTCATTGAAATCCACTGTAGTATTTTCTTTTTCCTTTTTGTTTCTGTTTATGGTTGTGTATGGTTGCATTTCATAGTCTGGGAGGTCTTAAATATAAATGATCCTTTTGCTTTGGTAACCAGTTTGCACACATGGTAAGGATGTGCCTATGGAAGTCAATACAATTTGTAGAGGCAGTGTAATGATTTGAAAAATCTCCCCAGCTCCATGTGCTAACATCTATTTGTTACAAGTCCGATCACAATAACAGTTTGCCAAAATGCCAAAACGGGTTCATGGGAATAATTAAATGTCGTTCACTCTTCATCCTCATGCCACGATGAATAGAATTGCACGCTTCTCTTTAACTGGACAGTGTATTTGAAATGGTTAATCATTCTCTTGTGAATTCATTTTTCGGGCACCAACGTAGGGACGATGGACTGAGTTTGGCACTGTTGGCATGCTTTGGTTTTTGTTTTATTTTCATTTTCCATTAAAATAATTTTGACCATGTACAGTAATTTGTAAACTTGCATCAAGTTTATAAATAAAGAATTTTAAGATTAATGCTGTTGTATCTATTTTTTTGTATTCTGAAAAGCTGCCATAATTAATGACACAAATGCAGTGTAACGGTTGCTTCATGACAGAAAGAGGCCAAATGCCAGTTCATTTGATCATTAAATTGAGGGATTTTGGGTAAAAAGTATGCATATTGTTCTATGGATTAATTGAAATGTTGCTATGGGATTACTTTATTGAGCATTAAACATGTGAATATTCTTTTACTTGGAAAAACAACAGATTTTTAGTAAGGCAATTAACCCAATAAAACCTAACCCAAGTAACCCAATTCATATACACATTTTTCATGTATTATTCATACTGAAACATACTGTGTTCTTCCCATGTCTTGAGATATTGCAGTTAAAGAGTCTAGACGACAGGATGCAACAAGAACTGTTTAATATCTATTAGGGTAGGACCAAATTATACAAAAGTCATACACAAAAATGTAATTCCCTTTTTACGTCATTCGGCTTGGAGACACAGTCTCCTCATACCAACCCAACCAAGGGGATCGTGTTCCTTTACAGTGTGTTGTATCCATGGCAATAACTCATCTCTTACATTGCAATACCTATCAAACCACACAGTCGATGGGAGAAAACAATGAAGGTTCGGTGACATCACGGGTCAATACAGAATACGTGTGTTAATGTACCGACGTTAACACGCGTTTAGATGTGGTGTAATGGTTCAATACGTCTTTCTTACGTCTGGAATTATCTTACTTCATACGGATAACCAGGTTCTCCTTGTGCATGTCAGATGTTTATTACCGGCTTGTTTATAACCGTCAGATGAACTTTGTGCGAGTAAAAGTTATGAGTTATTCACCTGTGTACTGTTGTTGGTGCAAATACTATGTGACGTTTGCATGATGTTCAGTTTCACACCTAAAAGCACAGCATGTTAAACAAACGTAATATTAGCGCCATATTTCTGGTCACGTATACATTTTCATACACTTATCCCCCCAACAGGAAAGGACATTTATTATTTTATCCTTACATGTATTATTCTAAATATAGATTTCAGTTTGTATTCCTTTACTGCATATGCGGTCATGCCGAGTTAGGTTGGCACTGAGATCAGCAGTTTTAAGTTCACTCAGTGTAAGCATGAATTCTTTAAAAAAACTAAAAGGTGCTTTAAATCTGTAGCAGGTAGCTATGGGAAGACACGCAGGACATGTGCCACAAACACACTCACACATCATACGTAACACATAACAAAGTCTATACCAAACAACAAAGTGGAGAAACGGAAAAATAAAGATTCTGTTTATATACCACAGCACAATCAGACAAGACAATTTACAGGTTTTGAATTAACTAGCAATCCGACATGTCGCTTCACAGCTGTGTCGAGCCTAACACTGGATTACTGTAATAATCATGAACTCCTCAAAACACATCTCCAAGCCAACTTGGTAGCAAAGAGAATTGAGTCTAACTATTAACTCACTGCAAAGAATAGCCGTAGAGTCTTGAAATTAAAGAATCGAGTTTCACCTGTTCTAGTTTTTAGGACCAAAATTGTATATTTTAGTGGATTTATACCCTTTAATATTATCATATATACCATACTACATCTATTCATGGAATAACAACAGCCATACATAGACGCCCAAAAAATCCAGAGGTTGAGAAATAAGTAGCCATGTAATAATTTACAGTTGGGGTTTTAGGGGGGAGTTAAGAGAGAATTAGTCAACAAGTATAACATCCATCACTTAATACACTGCTTGGACCACGCACAACATCAATTATTTGTACCCCACTGCCATTCAGAAGGCAGAAGTGTCTTGGTTACTCCTCAACTTCAAACTGTACAACATTAATTTGGAATGTTATCCAAGGAACTACACACGTCAACATGTTGTGGGCCTCACTTTTGGATGGATTCTCAACTGTCATTGGTCTACATCCTGACATGCTTGCTCCGAACACAAAGTCAGT
Source organism: Gadus macrocephalus (assembly GCF_031168955.1). Taxonomy (NCBI): domain Eukaryota; kingdom Metazoa; phylum Chordata; class Actinopteri; order Gadiformes; family Gadidae; genus Gadus; species Gadus macrocephalus. The sequence goes on along the minus strand of NC_082390.1, from coordinate 6,284,449 downwards.
GTACGACGTCGGTCAAGACAAACATGTCACTATGTAATCACGAGGTTCAAACTATAAAACAATAGCCCACAGGGCTGGAATATAAGGACGATGACAGACTGTGACTTCACATGTAGATCTAAAACCAACTCACACACTTTCCTGAGAAAGTAATTGATGCTTTAAAACAGAGGAATAGAGAACAGAGAACGATTCTTATTGGTACAGAATTAACACATTTAAATGGCTTTAAAATAGTGAGCCTATTTCAGCCTAGCTGTCGAACATCTCCACGATCTAACTTGGTCATCATATAATAAGAGACATTAAGAGAAATGTCAATCTTTATATATATATATATATATATATATATATATATATATATATGTATTGACTCAAAATTTAGAATTGTTTACACATCTTAATGTATTCATAAGAGACTAATTGCAAATTTGAGACGTTTTTTAATAAATTCTCTAGTTTCTATTTTTAACAATTGAAAATTTAGACTCCAGATTTTCACTAAATGGAAAGAAGGAGAAGGAGGACGCGTGTTTAAAGGGGGGACACAGAGAATAAATGCTAATCTTGGCAGTAGGTAATGCTACTAAACATTCTTCTTTTTACAGCGTTGTGATTAAAAAAACGGATTACCACTGTGAAGCATTCAAGGAGTGCGTTGGACTAAATGACCTGTAGTTGTAGAACAGTAAACCTAAGTATTGTGTAGGGGGCGAAAGGACGACCCCCCCCCTGTCCCCCTTTAAAACCAGCAGTCGATTTCAAAACAAAACCCAGTAAAGTATGACTGACACGTTTGGCCTCCCCCTCTATGCATATCCACTGCTCTACCCGTGTCGTTCACACGGAGGCCTCTACATCGTCAGGATGAAGGGGGGGGTCTAACTGTGAATGGTGTTCTTAATCGATCCCGCTGTGGCTTCCCATACCACACCCCCCCCCCGCCCCGCCCCTAACATCCCGCCACGTCCCCACCCCCCTCCGCTTCCCCGCTCCTACATGGGCTCGTCATAGTTGTAGGTGGGGGCGGCAGAGTACTGGTTCTGCTGCGGGTTCTGCTGCTGCATGTTCTGCTGCATGGCGCCCTGGGCCGCTCCCATGGCTGCCTGCTGGGCGGCCTCCTGGACGTGGGGGTTCTTCCAGGCGCCCGTGGTCCACTCCTCCTGGGCCTTGCCCATACTGCCGCCACTGCCGCGGTATAGGTTGTGGACCTGTGCAGAGGCATTGAGGGTTTAATTGAATTGAAGATATATATATATATTTTTTAAGTTAAAGCAAAAAAGAAGCAATAATAAACCATAAAATAAAATGATGAAACAAGTGGACAGTTAGAATTAGGTAATATTTGCAAACAATGAAAACCACAAATGAAAGGAAACTGTCAAACACTTGCTATACCCGTTCAAAAAGGGGTGTGAAGAAGAAAAACTTGTTTAATCTCCCCCTTCCCCCTATATTATTGATCAATAATGGTTTATCAGCTTCCTAATTACTGATGTATAATTCCTTATCAAAAATATACATTAGTTATCAATAGTTAAATTTCTTAGAACATCATTCATCAGAGTGCAGGAGTTAGACACTGTAGACGTTTCTGCTCATCAAAGACCAAACAAAAAGGGGAGGGATGCACTTTGTTTTTAAAGCGTCGGTAAATGATCTAGTGGTGAATTATTAAACGATGTATGCACGTGTACAAGTACATGCATTGGAACCACTGTGGTCCCACTGCTTGAATGAGTTGAATAGAGCTTTCTAGCAGAGGCACACTAAACCCTGCTCCGGGTATGAATAAAGGAAGCTTGTTTTGTTTGTTTTGAAAAGAAAAACGGCCTTCACAATAGAGTAGGCGGAGCCTTTGCAACACAATCGACGAAACTTGATCCGAGTTTTGTATGCCGATGTATGACGGTACATTTCAGCCATGGCCAACATCGATCTTGTTAAGAGGTATTTAGCGATGCCCGTACCCTGGTGAGTGCGATGAAAGACAGCACGGCCACTGCAGTGAACATTATGGTGGGAATCAGCATGACCACAGCTGAGCCCACGTTGGTGCTGAAGAAGGTGATGGTGGCCAGCCAACCGCTGGGGAACAGAAAAGGAAGAGGAGGGGGAGGCGTGAGAATCAAGACTGCACATTATCAAACCTAATGATGGTGCGACATTCAACACTACTTTTGTAAGCCTATTTTGAATGGGTATTATTTATTATTTATACACATTTCAGTGTATGTCACACACAAACCAACTAACACATAATGATTTGCAACGCCTAGTACTTTTTAATATAATATTTAATATATGTATTGATCTTGAAGGGCAATAACAACATCCCCTTTTGGAAGTAGTCTTGTGTTTCCTTCTATGTTTTCATTGTACCCTACAACATCCACACAGCGCAGGTTCCACTCATCCCTCCACTAGACTCACCACTGGTACCACAGCTGAAATGTTGTGTTCTTACATAATTACTTGATCCTTTAATCATGAGTGTTCTCTCACTGAGCCTAGTGGCTCAACACCAGGGAAATGCAGAGACCAGTGTCTGGTCTGAGTGCTTACCAAACCCCCCAGCCTGGGATGCCTACTGTCTGGATGATGCTGATCACAACCTGGGCCATGAACACGAAGAAGAAGGCCATGAAGTTGAAGGAGCTATCCGTCCTGCGATGTGAGGAGAGCAGACATACAACAATATCACAAAGGGTTGCAAGAGACATATTTTAAGAAATGTAAAGAGATATCGTTTTTTTAGAATGGCAAATGTTATTTTACATATTAAGCTTGCAATGAGTCAGCAACATTAAGGAATTCAATATTTGTTTGTTTGTTTGTTTGTTTGTTTGTGTAAGGCTTACGTAGACCTAGAAATGACATCATATCTGCAACTTTATTACTAATTTCTGCATTGCCTGGTGGAATGCTAAATTCTTATTGGTCCATTTCTGTATGTTATTTCTCAATAACAGACCGCTGCTATGAATAACATATACCTTTGTTACAGATGCTAGTTTAAACCGTAAAATCGAACGGACTGTTACTACAGACTACTACACAGAGTAAGTCCTATGGAGACTTACTTGAAGGCCTTGTAGATAGGCCTGAACCAGCACACATAGGAGCAGGGAGTGAACAGAATGAGCCACAGGATGGCCATGCCGAAGTTGGTTGCTCCGCCTCCACCGCACATCCATGCCAAGCAGCCAATGAGATTCACGGCCAGTGTGGCACTGTTCACTATGGAGGACGAAAACCGAAAGACAAATTGATTAAGTGTGCTTGATCATGTTCATATATGTTATCTGTAGCTAAAACTACAGAAGGGTTGTAAGTCTGCCACTATCTGATATACTACTAGATTTACTACTAGAATATAACTACATGACTAGGTTAGGTGTATATATGCTAGTGCTACATGCTACCTTTTGTACACGCAACAAGAAGTACTCTACAGTAGGCAAACAAACGCTGAGGTTAATTCTACAGTCAAACATTAAACTTACGTTCAAGAATAGAATCGTGGAACCTATGTGATGATGAAACAGATATTGAATGCATTATGTAAGTGTTCTACACATATGTAATCCATGATAGGTTGATCTGCTACTAATCCAGGGAAATCATAAGGAAGAGAGTCTTACAGGTTACACAATGTTGGCCTCAAAATTCATGTTCATGTTGAAACATGTTCAAATATTTCAAATGTTTAAGGATTCTTGGGCCAGCTACTTCAATAAATAAATAACGAAAAGCCACACAGCCTTTATTGAAATACATAAGAAAAATGGAATCAATGTGCGGATCAATCAAGTGTATCTTATCTCATCTTATGTTGCTGTCTTTGCTGAAACATGGTAAGCTGGCTATACCAGAATGTTTCTACTGTTTACGCTTCATAATATTTTGGGCAAAACAAAAAATATGCTTTGCATGACAGAAAACAGCGAGGGAGAATTTGCCGACACTGGGCAGGACGATAGCAGTTGTCAAGCTGAGATAAACATAGATCATCCATAATGGCTCATTAAATACAAAACGGCAACAACAGGCCCGGTAGACTATGGAGTTGTCCTGGATAAACTCACAGATCCAGAGGTAGTAGAGCCTCTTGCACATGGTCCGGTGCTGGTCCGGGATCTCGTTGAAGTCCTGGTAGAAGCATGGCTTCAGGGGGATGAAGCGGGGCAGGGGTGGGAAGTTGTTTTCTGGGGCAGACAAACACAACATGTTTTTGGAAATTAGGATGAGCCAAAGTCAATTTAACACCACACACATACAACATTTACACGTATGACTTTCATTGGTTAACATTCTTAACATGAGTTGCAAGTGTGTAGGTATTTAGAACAGTACTGTTCCAAATCCATACATTAGGCTTAATGGAAAGCATCAATATTGTTACAATTATTGTTTCACGGTTGTGCTTACCTGCCATTGTGCCTGTCGTGTACTCGTGGAAATGGCCACTTCTGTCTTTAGGTAGTTTGTTGGATTAAACTGCAGAGAATTACACAATTGGTTAAAGCCATGCCTTACCACATGATCCAGTAGTAAACAACACACATATAGCATTACACAGGCCTTTAGCCCACATATATGAATATGTTTTCATTTGGTCGACATTTCTTCCTTTTTTTCCAGCATTAACTACACCCAATACTGATGTCTGTGATATCACTTTGATGCAGTACGTTATAGGAAAATTAGTAGAAAACACTAAGAATAGAATCGATATGACATATACATTATATTTCACCATGCACAAGAGCTGCCTCATGCATTGCATTCCTATGGCCTTCTCGACACCATGCGAACAGATAGATCTATGAGCTGTTTAAATAACCAGAGGGTTATCATTATGCCCTCTTCGATTGGTATAAGCCCACCGCTGTTGTGGTAAACCCACAGGCCTTAGATAAAAAAAGAGCTTTGTTTTCAATCGAATAATCTCCCAAATCTAGTCGAGGGATGGAGTATGTAGCCTATAGCCTACTACAACCACGGGCCATCAAGGACATTGTAATGTTCACTGATCGGAGGAGGGATCTGTCGTCACACGACGATCTTTTAGAAGACAGATGATGAAGGGATCGTTTCATAGACGAACGAGCCGGTTTTAAATGCATTTTTTCAAAAGGGCTGCTGTCGTGATGCTGCAATGGGATACAGGGCATCGTGCAGGCTGGTGTCAATGGAGCAGCGTCCTTCAAGAGGAGCAGCCTGCGACCGGGAATGTGTAGACCTATATACCATCTATATTTTGAACGCTTAACAAATCGAACACTTGCATTCTCGTGACTCGGTGAATCGATCGTTCGGGATGAATGCATACCGAATAATAATAATATAGAATTGCCACAACCATTCGTTCGCGCCCTAGAAATCAAGTAGGCCGTATAATTGTAAAAAATTCCCAAAAAATTATCTTACCTAAATGATCCCGCGGTTTGGTGCTACAATGTTTCTGCGGTTCGGACTTGAATTCGATGCGATATTTTGCAGGAAATGCATTCGTGGAATTGTTCTCGGTTCTCGCATCCACTCAATCTGTTCCTTGGCGGAATGGATGAGTAGGACGGTCACGTGACGTGTACGCAACCTCCTACGAGGAGATCAGGATGTTGGAGCTGCAGACTCCACCCTCTGCTGCCTCGCCGATGCTCTCCACGGTGCTGAAGCTTCAGAGAGGGCCTTCATGTCAGCCCAATAGACCCACACTGTGGTACTGGTTCTGTGGTACAACTGCTTGACTTAGTAAAGGTTAGGGGTTTTAGGGTTAGGGCTTGGTTTGAAGGTTAGGTTTCGGGTTTTGATTGAGGTTCAGGGGTCTAGGGTCTGGTTTAAGGGGGGGGGGGGTAATTTTTAGGGTTAGGTTTTAGGGTTTGGTATAAGGGGGTGGTTTTAGGGGTTGGGAAGGATAAGGGTTTGGTATTAGTCAGGTTAGGGTTGGGGTTTAGTTTGTAGGGTGAGATTTTAGGGTTTGGTTTGGGGTTAGATTTAAGGGGTATGTGTAAGGGGTTAGGGCATGGTTCGGTTGAAGGGTTAGGTTTCACGGTCAGGTTTTAGAGTTAGGTTCTATACAGTTAAGTAGGCTATAAGCTCAAGGTTTGGTTGTAGGGGCAGGGTTTCCTATAGGGTCAGGTTAGTGTTTGGTTGGGGTTAGGGATCTTATCAGGGTTTGGTTTTTAGTTCTATGTTTTGATACTAGGGTTTCCTTTTGGTGGGGCTTGAGGGTAAATAAAAACTACCACCTCCAAAATAATAATAATAATAATAATAATAATAATCATTGTAGGTCATAGTGCTACAATCTTTGAGATGCTTTTACAGGAGCCACTATACAAATGTATACCTTCAAAGTGCGTTTCTTTCTCCTATATTATTAGGTATTTGGTGTATTTTTTTTAAGATGGACAGACCACGGTCTGGGTTATTGTTGCTTCGTTCTTCTCCACAAGGGGGCGTGCTAGACAGCCTACATGGAGGCCTGGCGAATACTTAAACTTTACTTTATAGTCATTATTTCAATAAAAGATAATATTACAATTAAAATTGTCCAAATCTTGAAAAAACTCCAACGCATGAACATGGCGGCCGCGGAACATTAACGTTTTGCTCAAAATAAAATAATCAACCATCATATCACATACTTTACTATTGATTGACGTTGTAACCGTCTGTTGGCATCGACTTTGCTCAGTTGTAAACGTTGTGTATTGGTAAACCAGCTTTAGATAACGGCAAGTGTTGCCTTCAATACAGTGGCAATACTGTATGTGCTTCTCATAAAGGAAAGCAAAAAGAATAGTAGGCCTAGGTGATAGGCATCAAGGAAATAAAGGCATGCAAACTTAAAACTGATCCTACTAAGTTCTGTTTAGTTCTGAATGTTTTTCATTGGATTAAAAAATCCTGCTGTGAAGAACTTTTAGATTCCCAACGCAGTGCACATGAACTGTCGTTGTCGGGAACACGCTTAAGCGTGAGCGTCATCAGCGAGTGATGAACGCGCCTATACCACATCAACAAAATATAAATTTTTACGTATTTCTCATGAAAACAATGAACAAAATCATACTTCGGCCTACATACTGATAATATAATACAACAATCACTGTGTCAGTTACACAATACAAACAGCCTGATGGAAATGTGTTCCATATTTTATACTTATTAGGCTATAGTTAGGTGAACTCTGCATTTAGCGCTCAACTATTGTTCTTAAGTTTTATTCTTTCTTTCTTTGTTTCTTTCTTTCTTATTTATTTATTTATTATTCTCTCTACAAAATCTCCTTTCTCAATCTTTCACCTAGAGACTCCATTCCAATTTTAAAATGTTCATATTAGCTTGGAATCGCGCAGTGTTTTTCAGATTTCTAAAATATTTCATACTTTCTAAGATATTCTACTTTTAAAATACTATTTTTTACAATGGATGTCAATGGGAGGACGGCGGAGCCGTCCGCCCCTTCTCTCACACTTCAGACGTACATTGGTCAACATATTATCGTTAACCTTCGTTCAAAGGTTTAAAAAATCAACACACTTGTATCTTGAATAATCTGAAAACAGATTTTCGATTACCTTTATACTTTTTTCAAATCACAATTCCATGTTGGCTTGTTTTCAGTTGGTCTCATTGATTTAGGCTGAGGTTAGAGCGCGAGGACGTGCAGGCAGTGTTGCCAGATTGGGCAGTTTTTCTCGCTCAATTGGACTACTTTTTACGACGTTCAGACAGCGTTGCCAGATTGGGCAATTTTCCCGCCCAATTGGACAACTTTTAATAAATTAGGCTGGAAAATGAGCATAAGGCGAGTACATACAATTTTTGCTATTTCCGATTCTTCAGTTCAATTCCTTTTACATTTCTGCATTTTTAGCAATGCTTTGCGCTTTTCATTCAGCTGTCAGGTGTGTTATTTGTTTCCAACCATTTAAAAAAATTTAAATGGTGTGCATGTTTACATTGTTCACTACATTTAGACTTTTGACAAATCCCTTCACTTGATTTAAGCCATTTAACGTTTCTTTATGTCTTAATCTATGTGGCTTTATTAAAAAAATATTTTCAACCTCACTTTGTGCTACAGCACTCAACGCATTTTCTGCAGGATATGAATTTTCAATTTCTTCTTAGCAAAAAAAACATGAACTCAGTTTATATACATAAGGTAAGTTATGTGATTTGATCATTTCCATTCATGACCAAGCAGGTGGTGCTAAATCAAATATTGAAACCCATAATAATTTTAATTTCTTAAAAAACAAAAACAATAGTGTGAATTGTGATGCTGCTAAATGTAATCCATCCACATTTATTGATCGACCGTTCTTCTTGACATTGAAGATTCGTCATCTGGGGGGCAGCCTGGTATGAGATGAAGGGTGTCCTTGGAGCTCATCTCCCTGGCCTTCAGGGGAGGGGCCCCTCCTCCCAGCCAGGGCCACATGTTACACTTTAATCAGGACTTCTGTCACTCACCTGATGGATGGTGGCTGACATCATGCTACGAGCATAGTGGCCCTTTCTACTGTCATGGGAGCCTTTCAGTTACACACACACACACACACACACACACACACACACACACACACACACACACACACACACACACACACACACACACACACACACACACACACACACACACACACACACACACACACACACACAAAGACACATCATACTTAACAAAGCTTTATTTGATATGTTTATTTGATGATTCGTTGAATTACTTGAGGTGATATGGTAATTACAAACAGTACTTGATGCAAATTAAGTTTATTCATTAGATTTCCTATTATTTAATTAATTAATGGTTTGAGAAGATGCAAATTAAATAGAAAGGATGCATGTGTCTCAACAATGTGAAAGAGGAACCCAAACTCAGTGTTTTTAGGACATCATTTGCTACTCAAATAGTGAGGTTAGAGCCTGCTTGGGAACTGGCTTCAGGGGTGGTGCTCTCCTTAAAGGAGTAGCAGCCACCACGTCCCAGCAGCTATCTGTCAATCTAATGTTCTGGCACACGATTCTACCATCAGGGCTGGTACTGTACCAACCAATCAGGAAATTCTCTATTTCCTTTGGCTCCTGTCTCTTCAAATTCTTGTTGGTTTGTGGAATTTCCTCCAAATCCTGCCTATTGCTGCTAGCTTACTGCTCCTTGAGCTGCTATCCATTGCAACAAACACAGACTAAGCACAGAACCAACAGCATATCATATCATACAAACACGCTTCTCTTTGGGATACATCCATTTCTTAACATGTACATGTATAGCCTTTACTTATTAACATTCATGTGCGCTACCTGCTGATAGTCCGGCAGCCAAGAACACTGATTTCATATGGTGCTAGACTGTAATTAGCAACACCTAAACCACCAGAGGAAATCAGGTTCTGGGTGCAGAGGGCTTTGTTGGGTACTGCACCTGCTATGGAAAAGCATAGCGAAAATTCTATACCTGTGCTGCTCATGTCCCAATACTTGTGGAGGTCAATGGGTTGCTAGTTCCTGTTTGCTGGTGCAAATGTCAAAGGAAGGTCATAGTGCAGGGGGGTTAATGTGCAACCAAGGTGGAGAGCACATGTCCAACGCTGATATCATTATATGGCTCACCTCCTCGATGGCTCCTTCTGGAAATAGACAGGGGGCTGTTTTTTTTTCCCCCTTGCTACATATGGAGCATCACTGCTCAGCTTGCCTCAAAGAGAGTAATAACCCAATCATAATACGATAGTCCTTATTGTCGTCATCATCAACATAATAACACTTTGTGATGAAGGAATAACAAAAAAGAATCAGAGCAGAGAAATACATTGCAAGATGGAGAATAGGTTTTGTTTCCTTTATTAATAAAATAACCACTATGTGGTTTCGGATGGTATTCTTTTGGAGAAAGGGTTTATCAAAAGACATCTTCAATACACTGCCACCTGTTTTAATGAGCAAAATCAGTAAGCTGGCAAGGTTTTCTCAGCTCACTGACGGCACGCACAATGAGTAATGTGATCTAACTTAACACAATTATACTACTGCCCATTCAAGGAAAACATTTATTCTGATGCAGTCATCTTGGCATCTGCACCACACAATACAATAAGTCGAAAAAGGACCCACGAGAGGAGACATTAATATAAAAAACAACTCTGGTCGTATTCTTAAAACCACAAAAAAAGAGAGCAATGGCTGGCATTCTAACTGAAAACAGATATCTGATTGCCTTTCGTATAGCTAACAAACACGAGAGCTCCTGGAGACATCAAGCCAATGGTTACAAGCACAGTGAACCCATCTTCCCTGCTCTCCCTGTGTCTGTGTCCTTCGGCTGGGGGGGGGGGCATACCTCATCAGCCCTGAGAGGTACGGGAGTCTGTCAACACGAAGCCCCTACGGGCTCTAGCTTTAGCAGTAGCACCAGAGGAGACTCTGTGGAGGGGGGGGGGCGCGTTAACGGCGATTTATGGGCGTCCCCAGCGTCGGAGGATTATGAATCCTGCGCGCACCTTTGGCCATAGCTCATCCTGAAGGTAATGTTCCTCGTGTGTGCATGTCTCGATCCACGTGTAAAGTTAGTGCTCCATAGCTGTGGCACCGGCGAGTTCATACATGGGCCAACTAGAGCGATTATCCTTAATGGGGGCCCTGATAGCGCCATGAATATGCATGGACATGTACACGTGTGTGTGTTAGTTAGTGTATGTGCATGTTCCCACAACAGAGACAGAGGACAGACGAGGACCTTGAGAAGGAGAAAGGGGAAGTGGGGGTGGGGGGGGTGGGCGTGGAGAGGTTGGATGTGTATAGAATCTGCTAATCTGCTAATGCGAGTTCTATTTTTTTTTGTCTCGCATCAAGCGTCATTTTAAATATCACCCAGCCACTTAACATATGCACAGAGACACAGTGACACACATTCTGGGGAACTTTTGTGTGAAGAATGGCATTTAGCATTGGCATTTAACACCTAACATGTCTAACATTTAACATGTCTAGCATTGGCGCCGCTTTCTCTCAATGCTAATTCTTGCACGTATGAATGTGAGATACAGTGTTTATGACCCCAATTAACAGAATCATTCAACACTGCACAATTAAAGTCATGGGTCACATTGAGGAAAAGTGGATTATGATAGTATGTATAATAAGGAATAGGGTTTTAGAGGTAGAATAGGTGCTTTTCATTTTCGCCCAGGAAATCATCACAAACCATATTCAAAATGACTAATTATATACTATAATGGATCCCAACGCGCATGTAAGTTGTTACCGAATACATAACCCACAAAAGGGGGAACAGAGAGGGAGCGTAGACCTCCATCACACGCTTGAATCGAGAGTGTGAATGGGGGAGAGGAGGGGAGAGTCAAAGGGAAAGTGAAACTGGTTAATTTCCATGCAGAGCAAAGGGAGGAGGGGGGGGGAGGGGGGGGACACAGCTCGCCGGCCATAAATCTCACATACCTCCAAGGCTGGGACGAAACGTAATATCTTGTCACAGAACATATGTTACAGAAATACACGAGCGGTCAGGCCGAAAATATGACACCCTGTGTCAACGACATCATACTCTGCGTGTGGTAACTTGGTTAGTATTTGACTGGCTTTCCTCTGACACCATTTGTACCCAATGTTTGCATGTGTGTACTTTAGCACTCTGTATATATATGTAGGTTTTACTTTTGTATCTAAATTGTGGGGTTGTGTATCTTGAAGCATCAAAAAAGTGCAACAAACTAATTTCTGTGAGGGTGTGGAGAACCATAACCACTCACTACTTTTCAACACTTTCTCTCGCGTAACACACGTCATACCTGTGATGAAACCACAGGCCAATGGAAAGGCGGGGGGGCTATGCGTGCGACTGAGGGTAAACACAGGCAAATACAGCACACAGGCCCAGAGGGAGAGAACAAGGAAAGCATCTCAGGGGTGTGCGCATGTGCGTGTGCGTCACCAGTGATGACATCGTCCGGTGACACACAACCTGAACTGGACTCAGACAGGAGTCGGGCTCAGTGGATTTCCTACTGAGGAATTCTACTGCACACGCAGAGGAGAGGCTGTAAACCACATCCTGCTCCACAGGGCTGGCCTCAATGGGAGCTTGTTGACGGCGGCGAGGGAGAGGGAAGTGGCAGGAGGGGGGGGGGGGAGGAGGTGGCTACTGGTCATGATGACATGATGTTTGTGAAACCTGAAGCACTCTGGAGGGGGGTGGGGGGTTGGGGCATGTCGGACACAAGTGTTATCCGACATGTTTACACATCAGCGGCGTTCCATAAAGCCATTAGTCACTCGTCACTCTACCGCAAGCGTGCTGAAAGACCAATCAATGTACATCGATTCTTAGCTACAAATGTCAAGGGGACCAGAATTCCCTGAAAGCTCCTCCATTTTAAGGTTTAGAAGGAAAATAGGACAACAATAACACTTTAATAATATACGAATATAAAAATGGCTTAATACACAAAACACACACACACACACTCACAAACACAGACACAGACACACGCACGCACGCAGCAACCAAACAATATATTCCATAAACGTAGACAAGCAGAAATAGTCATTGACAAAGGGTCAAAATCAAACAGCAACATAAAACACTTAGGGATACAGACAACCACACACAAACACAGAAGACACATGCACAAGCTGGACCTTACTTCTAGACCTCAAGATGTGCTCTCCTTTGACCCGCGAGACGTCCTCCTGCTCGCTGGCCGTCGGTGGGCGACGGTCTTCCATCCACAGGCCCCCCAGTCCCCTCCCTGTGTGCTGCTCTCTCCCTCTCCCCTCCTCTGTGAGGACCAGCATTCTGACACGCACAAGAGTTATGAGATAAAGGTGCTGGGGAGAGCACTGCCCCTTCACACACACACACACGTACACACGCACACATGTACACGTGCACACACATGGTGCATGTGCATATTTATACACACACATATGCACACACACACACACACACACAGACACGCAGGCACACACACACACACACTGACACGCAGGCACACACACACACACACACACACACACACACACACACACACACACACACACACACACACACACACACACACACACACACACACACACACACACACACACACACACACACACACACACACACACAGCCCCCACCCACTGTCACCTCTTTACAGTAAAAGGGAGTCGCTTGTCTGGGGCGATCACCGTGACTCGTCGTGAGTCAGCCAGCCTCCGCGGTGCTCTACGTCCTCCTCCTCTGTTCATTCACCTCACCACGCCGGTGCATCGGCTGTGCACACACACGTCAAGAACACACAAGCACACCCATGTGTACCCACAGCCTGCGTATCCTGGGTGTGTTTGCCGGCGTATTAACCCTAAAAAGTTTAACATTAAGAGGTGCGGGTGACATTAGTTCCTCTTGCACGCACACACTCTCCTCGCAGACACACACACACACACACACACACACAGACAAGCACACTGCACACCTAATATCTAGCTTATGATTATGATGTATATTATCATTATTATTATTAATAACAATAAACATATATAGACACACACACCACACCGAGTGACCTACTATTATTTGTATTATTTAACACACACACACAAACAAACACGTACCTTGATTTACCTTTGTAAAACACCTTTCTCTACCGCACCATCTTAAAACACTTGCAGTATGCCCACTCGCCTCGTACCATGTGCTCCAATCCACACGTCATCCTTCTACACCACAGCTCTTGTAAGCAGCCCCAGAAAATACAATCTGTGGTGATAGTTCCCGAGAAATACAATTCAACCAGTTCATTCTTCAGAATAAACACTATCCGGGGCTTACCACAAACACTCAAGAAACCCACAAACCTCACTCACTTCCTCAATCTCGGGCCACGCAAAACACCGGGAAAGTCCCGGGTTCGGGGCAGGGAGGATGAAACAGGATCTAGGTGGTGGAGATAGGTGACACGGCCAACACTCAGAGCACAGGAATCTCGCTCCGGCATTCCAACACCGGGAAAAGGAAATTAAATAATTGGTGCATCCGTCAGGAGCACAAGGATACAACACACACACACACACACACACACACACACACACACACACACACACACACACACACACACACACACACACACACACACACACACACACACACACACACACACACACACACACACACACACACACACACACACCGTGCCTCTATCTCCTCAGCCGTTCCTACCGGTGAGTCAGCTGACCACAGCTCCATGACTCCTCTACTCCCCCTCCCCTCCTTCCTTTCATGTCTCCGGCGGGAGGACGCCTCGGACGGGATGCTGCCGGCTGACTCAGAGGCAGCTCCAGAACCCCCTCTGACCTCTGGCCCGGATCGCAGCCCCCCCCCCCCCCCCTGCCCCTACCACGCTATACTCTCCAGCCCTGTAGCACCCCTCTCATCCATCCCATTCTCCTCGGTTGTCAGGTTTTTACCACGGCCAATTATACTATAGATCTATCCATCCATGTTATCCGTGTATTCACACATCCATCTTTACATTTAAATGGAGGGCTTTGGCAGGCGCTTTTATCCAAAGAGACTTACAATAAGTACATTTGTCAGAAGAAGGTGAAACAATATATGTCTGTTGGTATGGCTACAGTAAGATATATACAACAACGATGGCTAGGATAAGATGCGACACAACTATAACTAAGTCGGACATACCATGAGTGCGTACATTAAGTGCCAGGACGTACGACATACAATAAGTAGGTGGGACGGGAGGGGTTGGCTATAGAGTCTAGGTTAAACTCTGAACAGGTGAGTCTTGAGTCATCCATATCCTGGGATGAGATGAGCGTGGGTGCTGTGACACCGTCCAGCTCTGGTGTGTATCTGTTTATACCTGCTGCCAACTTACCGCTGTGCCGTCTCCACTTCCTCCCATCTAGGCTCAGCCACACAGGGTTGCCCAGGAAACACCTGTCTGGTGGTTAATGTCCCGTCCCATGCGGTGAAACCTCTCGCCCAGACAGCCCTGCGACCGATAATTCCTCCAGAGCAACCGTGCGGAATGAGCTCTCAGTCAGGGGAAGGGGAAGGCGTTTCCGACGCGCTTCCCCGTTTTCGTACGCCAATCCGTCTTTGAGCCCCGCCGTCCGCCCGCCACGGCGTGCCCAGAGACAAGATGTACCGGAGGGGGGAGGGTAGGACTACACACGCTCAGACGGCTGCAGCACCATCAGCGGCTCTTTACGTAACAGCGGTGACGTGCGTGTGGCAGGAGGACAGGGATCTATGTGTCGGCGGCCCCTCGGGTCTTCAGCGTGTGTGCAACAGTAAAGCAGGGGATAATCGAGCAGTGTTTGGGTCCTCGCTGCTGGCTATTTGCATATCAATGTGTTCACCGCCACCTCGTTTAGATTAGAGCCTGCCTGGAAGCCGGGTGGGCTCTGCTTGTCCACCGGAAAGGTGGTTCTTTCTCGTGTGATTATCGTTCAAATGTGTCATCTATGTATACGGGGGGGGGGGGGGGGGGGGGGGGGGGGGCGGGGGTGACATCTTGTCACTGTCATTTTGTCCTCATGAAAGTGGTTGAATCTCAATGTATTAGGCTCCAATATGCATTAAACCGCCTGTAGGTATGATTCGAGAGTTGTAAAGTGAGAGAGCAGAAAGGAGCAAGTGTTGCCTTTCACATACTTGTGATGGACAGGCAGAGACGAGAATCCCCGATTTGTCAGTAATGACATAAGAGCAGTGTCAAATCTAAATTGGCTCATACAGAGACAGGTTCAGTCAACTTCAAACAGATATTCCCGCAGCGCATTTCACTCACTAATAGCTTGCAGACGGATATGCCAATTCTAACAAATTACTCTCAAATAATAGCTCCTAATTCCACCACAGCATCTTAAATATCAACACTAATAATACTAATAACCATTTTAACACTTCCTCCACTTGCCGCCGCTGCCAGGCGAGACGAAGAGCCTCAAACACTGGTGTTATGTGATTGCCAACCAGGAGGTATGCAGTCTTTGGATGCATCCTTGGTAACAATCACTATAGCCACCAATGAAAGGGACAGGGTTGCGTAACAGCTAATTCAATGCCTTCAGAAGGTAGCTATTCAAGGTAACAGAGTACCACGGGGACAGCCGCCCTGGAGGGCTGCTAATGACTCTGGGATCCCCGTTATGAACCAAATGTCCTTTGAACTTGGCTTACACTGTAGAAATATATATTTTTACAGATTTTTCCATAAAACGTTGAAATGACGGCGGCTTTACAGATATTTGTCATTTAAAGTTTTACCCTTAAATTACAGTCGATTAACCATAATCTGAGACAACATCCACATTATGTTTTAGAAATTCAAATGTAATTAAATGTGAGGTTATAGTTTATCGATGTTTTCTGTTTATGATGATGAAGAAATGCATGTAAAACTATAGAAACCTGCAGCACGAAAGTAAAAAGATAAAGAAGAATACAGATACAATGAATGCTGATACAACTTGACAAAAAGTGCTATTTCCCGTTTTAAAAAATATAAATTCACAAGCTGTTTTGTAGTCAGCCCCTATTTTTCATCACTTATATCTGCTTAAACATCCAAGAAAAACACTGACCTGAGAAAAGCGTCTACTACAAAACGTCTACAACCTCTGCGACACTGGCGCCATTAATCTCATCAGATCTCTGTTAGGTTTCTCATGTTACTCATGTTACTAGGCTAAACGTTCCCCAACTATGAGCTGCTTCACAACCGACACTTGCCATGCCAAACACTCTCACCCCATCCAAACACCTCGCATTGTCCAACACGTTCATGCTGGCTGCAACAATATCCCCCTGTTCGTAGAATCAAAAGATTAAGGGATTTCAATGTGGTTTATAGCCATCCCAAAGGTTTGAGAGAGCAAGAAAAAGCTCAAAAGTTTTGAATAGCTCACTAAAGGACAATATATTCTAAGGAGACCTTTTTCAAATGCAATTGCCAAAAACATCAGAGGTTTACACACTGGTATTTTCAAAGAGACTACATTTTCCTTCTCAAATACATACTGCATTGAATTAACCCTGTAAACATACCAATACACTGAATGTGAGTTGGATATTATACCCCATTGGGAACCTGGAGAACCTGAAGTCCATTCTTACTACTGACTACTTACTTACATACCCCAACTTCAAACTTAATTTCCCTGAATGCTTGCCCCGTAACGAGCTGCAAAACTAACATATCTTATACTTCCTCTAGACGTCAATGTAATTTGTGTCCAAATGGTTTAGCAAAAGAAGAAACTCACGTAAAATCATATATATAAACCAACAGCCAAACTGGAAAACATGGTGTTTAAAAATAGGTTAAATAAGTGGCCTACTTGGAATGGAAATAGGATGAGTCAAGACTCTATACTAGAGAGCAATGATTACCAAACCATTATCTGTTTGTCTCGCTCTACACACAGACACTCAACAAACCCCAGCAAAAAACTGTCACACTCACACTCACATGCACGCACTCGCACACACACACACACACACACACACACACACACACACACACACACACACACACACACACACACACACACACACACACACACACACACACACACACACACACACACACACACACACACACACACACACACACACACATCCTGTCTTACTTTCAAATAACATGTTTTTTTTTTCACTAGAATCAGACAAGGAACACAAGGCCATCATGTAAACAAACAGTTTTTTATCTAAACATAATTTGAACCAATGTTGACATGGAATATGTAAGAGCTGTTTGAGAACAGCTCTTACATATTCAGCTAAGACTAGATAATTGGTCCCTATTCAATCAAAACAAGGCTGAGAATCAACAAACAATATCAGGGGAAGTAAGGCTTGGAACATTATGGTATTTTTAGCATGTGTTAACATGCTAGGTGTTTGGGTTTGTTTGTATCAGATCACTGGGGAACTTTAGTTCCTTTTTATAGACGAGGGAGGCGTGGCTGCCAATAGGTCCATGAGCACTGGTTGTGAAAGCTGCAGTCCACCCCCACTGTTATAATTGATTATTATTGGAAAGATGTCCGTGTGACGTTGACTGCATACGCAGCACCTAAATGTTGGCTTGCCATGAGTCAGAGCTATATCTAACACTTTTTCTACAAAACAAAAAAACACCTCAATAATCATGAATCATTCAAGCCTGTCATGAGGTTAATACAGTTTGCTTATCCAGAGTGTTCTTTGGGCCTTTACATTTATGGAGGATTATGGATGTGATTATATCCTTGAATAATGACATTTTATATTGAAAAGTGATCCCATATGGAAGCACTATATAACAGCCACACTAGATGCATAAAAACTAAAACATAACCCAATTCTAGCTAATCCTGCATATGCTCAATTTTTTTTCTAATATCATTGTCTATCCATGCATATACTAATCATAATGCTCAACAAGCAAACAACAACATAGTCTGGCCTATCCAAACCTTTTGACTATCAGATATTGTCAAATAAGTTCAACGTCGATCACAATAGCTCCACGTTAGCCTATTCATCCAAAAGTAATTAAATTATTTTCTTCTTTGAGACTACTGTTCAATATATATATATATATATATATATATATATATAAAAAAACAAAAATAAATAAATGAAGGATAAATAACAGAATGAGGTTATAATGCTAAATGAATATCCACCATCTACCAATGGCGAGCATGCAAACAAACATCCACCACGAAATTCGGTCTGAACACCAATATTGACAATTGTGGGATCCTGATCATCTACAGGTTGGGTCCCTCTCTCACTAACCAAATAACCAACATGTCGTATTTTCCCTCACTTCGAATCTCACAACCTTGACTTGAATCTAGCAGATTACAGAACAGCACACGTCGATATGTAAACTTACATTGTCATTGTACCGCACAAGCGCTTCCTTGGCAGGTGCTTCTGCCCTCCGCGGCGGTATGCAGGAAGAGTACGCTGGCATTGGAGACAATCTGGCGACCATATGTACTAGAACATTGAATAACCCCGACAGGAAAACAACAAGACAAATACCCAACCCAAAAGGATGACCCAAATATAACCCAAACAAGCGACTATATAATAACATATACATACTATCCTCTTGAATAATGTTGAACGTAATCAAAGTGTTGCCCTTTGCCGCAGGATAACTACCAAACCTTACCTCACTCACCGGCATTGCAGGCTACTTGCTCTGAACAAAAAACAATTCCACGAGTTGTTTCAGATCCACAAGAGGGCAGTACTATCTGACGTTATATTCAAGATAAAACCAAATATAGATTGATAACATTGACCGTGTTTTGAAAGACAAAAAAGAACACGGCTGCAGGTGTTTCAAATCATTTTCAATCAATCAACAAACGCAGTTTCCAATACATTGATCATAATAGAGGATAAGGCACATGTGCAAATGTTGGATCACAAAACATAAACACATACTTCATTTCATTATCATCAGGCAAACCAAAATAAATGCCTATCTTAAGTCACACAAGAAAGAAAAACTACAATCTAAAACTCTATGACACTGAGGTTTAAATTTCTATTGATCATTCTCACTTTCTTCTGTCGAGGGCCATGTTTGTGCCGGCCGTAGCTCTCAATGTAACAGGTGATAAGGGTGATGTTGTCATTAGCATGGAGTGTATTGAATATTTACAGTGAGAGTTAACAGCACACCGTTATCACTGCACACAATAACCCCAGGAACGCCTGGGACTGATGGACGAGTGGATAGAAGTCTTTGGGTCGGCGTGCGTCACTATCTCTGTATCTAAAAGAATCGCCGTCGGGCCGTCTTGTGGATGCGTGTCCTCCGTTTCCCTTGCGGTGTGAGAACCTGTGCTTGTTCTTTTTCTTGTGCACGCAAGGAGCGACACAATATGCAAAGTCCTTACCACAGACCGCGCTAACCTCCGGTGCTCAGCTTGTTAGCTTGTGAGCTTGTGAGCTAGTGGTGGAAAGAAAGAAAAAAAAAAAAAAAAAAAAAAAGAAGGTTAGAAACAATACGGTGAGAACAAGATGGTAACACTGAAGAGCGTGCAACGTAACACTGCTCCTTCTAGTCATTTAGTGGTTGGCTTTGATTAAAAGAGACAAACGTGGGGATTCAGATGCATGACATTAAAGAGCAGGGGTAAGGGGTAAGGGGGGAGGTGAGAGAGGTCTACCTGTAGACCTCAAAGAGGTCTACAGGTAGACTGTGGACCCACTAGCTTTCAGCTGCGATGTAAACCATCCACTACCCGGCCCCCCCTGATTAACCATCAGGGAGGGTGCAAGACAGAGTAGGCTTCCATGTGTGATGTCGGACCCAAGAGGACCTCGGCAGTGGTCGGGGTGCGACGGGAGATACGTCGGGGGCGTGGGGGAAGGCTCACCTGCAGCTTGGCGTCGGCCACACACCGCATGTAGGCGGCGGCGATGGGGGAGCAGACGAGGCCCTGGCCCGCGTTGTCCCGGTAACAGTTCATCACACGACTCTGCAGGTCACCGCACGCCGGGCTGACGTTGTAGCGCCTACCAGCAGAAGATAAGAAGGGGGAGGAGTTCTAGGTTGAGACCGCTGTTTGTTAGGCGACCAGCATCCACTTTCAAAACAGCCACACAGGAAGACTGAGCTTCGAAGCGCTTAAAGGGTAGATTAGATTCAACTTTATTGCCATTGCATAAGTAAGTACAACGAAATGCAGTTTATATCTAAGGTGACATATTATACCACCAGTGGGGTATGCTACGAACCTCGCTGAACATACCCAGGCTTTCTTGGGAAAACCTGGCTCGACAGAGACGCAACTCGCGATAAGAGATAAATTGTACTAAGAAACTCACTTGTGAATATCTGCCTCTTCTGACATCACAAGTGGGCGTGTCCGTGTATCGGTCATTCATCTAGGTAGACACGCCCACTTGTGATATCAGAAGAGTCCGATTTACAAAACGGCTTGTAACGGCCAATCACACTCGCACATGATATAATATGTCACGTTTAATGTGCATCGGCCCCCCGAATAATGGAGAATTCTTTGTCTTTGATTATGTACTCACGCAAAACGAGCGTGAGTCTCCTCTTGTCCCTTCTTGAAGTTCTCGGCGCTGACTTTGTAGAACTGAGACCTCTGTGTAATAAGAGACGCAGACGAAAAACCCTTACTGAGTGGGATGAGACATCACTGAGACAGGGAATGTGTACGTTCAGTTTAGACAGAGAGAATAATAGACACAGGGATATATTATGAGGGCGATCACTTACTTTTTCTTCCAGTTTGTCGAGATGTTCCCTGAAGCGTTGGTCTTGTTCCTTCAATGCCCTCTCTTTTTCATCGAGTTTATGGGCCTAAAAAAAAGGATTAAAACAGTTTTATAGTTATGAGATTACTATATCACAAGCGGCTCATGCAAACACACCTCAAAATACTTCGAGCCAAACGTAATCTGGATAAACGTGTGGATTAAAACGAAAACGCTCTGCAAATGAAACGCATGATGCAACGAAAAGTACCCTACCAAGGTTGCAATCTGACAAAGGAAAAACGGAAGGAGTCAGCCATGCATGAGTGAAGCTCACCTTCAACTCCAACAACTGAGCCATGGAACATGGCAAGAGAAACAAAGGAGGGTGGTGAGAAAATGAAAACGAGCAGCTTTCCAGTTCAGAACACAGACACGCACAAGGGAGTAGACCTTTACAAATTATATTAGGTGCAGTAAGTTAAATGTGGTTGGGTACATCCAATTCCCTGCAATTATGAAACAAGAAATAACAACTGACACCCTTCTGAGGCTTCCATTCTATGCAAGGGTAATGCTATAGACAACGATACCGCCCCCTAGGTCAGCCAGTAGGAACGGAGCTATCTTAGGAGCAGTGCTATCTTAGGAATGGTGCTAGCACGCTTTCTTGCCAAATGCGAAGAGCTAGAAAAAGCTGCACAAAGACATAATTAAAACAAAGATAGGGAGAGGGAGAGAATAAGGGCGGCAGAGCATCGTCTTGAACAAAAAACGACCTATAAAAAGGTTATGAAAATACGACATGCACTTCCACAAGGGGGCGGGTTGCCATATTGCACCCTGCCTGAACCAGCCTGATAAACACCACTACCTCACCCCTGTGTACTTACATACACCTGGGCGATCAGCCGCTCGTCCTCGCACTTCATGCGCTCGGTCAGGAGAGCGTTTCTGAGCTGCTCCACGTGGCCGGCCTTCTCTGCCTCCAGGGTCTGCTTCACCATCTCTTGGATCTGTAGCTGGGCTGCTGCCCATGCCTCGGACCTGGCCTTCGCCTTGGCCTCCTCCAGCCTGGGAGAGAGACGTGAAAACCAGACACGTAGTGTAAGACCATCGTCTAAAATGAACAACATTTATTATTTATGATTGCATTCCAACGTATTTGATTTTGTGTAAGAGCATTTGCACTTGACTTGGCCTTTCACATGAGAAATGCATGTGCAAAATATCTCAGGCCTTTACATAGAGTGACATGTGTTCATATGTAAAGGTCAAAGAGAACAAGTAACTCGTGAACAAGACCCTGGTCTGTGCCCCACTGTTTCCTTACTGTAGTTGAAGCTCCTGTTTCTTCTGGGTGATCTCCTCAGCCAGACGTTCCTGCAGCGCCTCTTTGACCTTCCTCCTGAGCTCGTCTTCATCCACTGAGGATAACAAAGAGGACATCATCATCAGCCAGGGCATTCGATTAAATAAGAGTCCACAGGGTTATGGGGCTAGTGACATCCTATCTTAATTTAACATGGAGTCTTTGATGGATACCACTACTGTGGTGTGCCTGTCGGGAAACAAGATGGCTTCCACCAGCAATGGCAACCTCCAAAAAGTAAACATTGCGTAACTCAAACATAACTCTACAACTCCCACAAAAAAAATGTGCTACAATTTTTTTGCAGAACCATGTACAATATCAGTAAAGATGCAAATGCGTTACATGAAACAAAAGCTGTGTGGTAATTGTTTGAATTGGTTTGTGTGTGTGTGTGCATTGGATGTTGAATGTATAAATATAACAAGCCTGTTCAGTATAGATGTTGAGGAATGCAAGGCAGCCTTCACAGGGCCCGTGTCGAAACCAACATGATTTTTGCTGCATTGTTGCTACCTTACACAGGTTTGTGATACAAAATAAAGAAAGAGAGACGCACCTGTGACATCAGGCACAGGTTGCGGGCGCAAGATGAATACAGGAAACAGATCCTCAGTAGCAGGAAGGGAAGTTGAGCTCTGGACTTCGGCCTCAGCGTCTTGCGGGGGCGGCTCCATGTCTATGGGCTCCGTTGGGGGTTCTGCTGCCGCCGATTCATAGGTTGAGAGAGAAACCTCCATGGAGTGACGGGGTTGGGGTAAATCTGCAGGGGTTGGAGGCTCGGAGACTGCCGTCTGAGACACCACACAGTGCTCGATATCGATGAAAGCGGGGCTTGGAGGAGCAACAGATTCAAAGGACAGAACTGGAACAGCAGTGATGTTGTCTTCCACAGATGGAGCGACGCTGGTGGTAACGAGGATGGCTTCAGAAGGCTTGGGGGGAGAAGTCACCACTTCAACTGGAGCCGGGAGGAGAATGGGAGGTACATTGAGAGTAGGTTCTGCCACTGGAGTAGCACATGGGGTCTCCTGTTGCTCTTCGACTATGGCGCACTGTTGCAATGTTTGGGGATGAGGTGGAGAGGGAGTAGTGACTTCAGCCTCAGTAGGGAGTGGAGGTTCAACTGGAGCAGAGAGGAGAACCTTGGGTTCCACCAAGATCGGAAGAGCTGTTTCAGTTTGGGGAGAGGGTATAGATTCAACTATAGGTTCCACCCAAGTAGGAAGAGCCATTTCAGTTTGGGGTGAGGATATAGATTCAACTATAGGTTCCACCAATGTAGGAAGAGCTGTTTCAATTAAAGTAGGTGGAACAGATTCGACTACCGGTTCCACCAAGGTAGGAAGAGCTGTTTCAGTTTGGGGAGAGGGTATAGATTCAACTATAGGTTCCACCAACGTAGGAAGAGCCATTTCAGTTTGGGGAGAGGATATAGCTTCAACTATAGGTTCCACCAATGTAGGAAGAGCTGTTTCAATTAAAGTAGGTGGTACAGATTCGACTACCGGTTCCACCAAGGTAGGAAGAGCCACTACGGTTTGAGGAGGGACTATAGATTTGACTACAGGTTCAATCCCCATAGGAAGAGCGGTTTCAGTTTGAGGAGTAGGCACAGGTTGGGCTATAGGTTCCACCAAGGGAGGGAGAGCCACTTCAGTTTGGGGAGGCACTATAGATTGAACTATAGGTTCCTTCAAGAGAGGAAGGGCTGTCTCAGTTTGAGGAGGAGGTACCAATTGGACTATGGGTTCCACCAACGTAGGAAGCACCATTTCAGTTTGGGGAAAAGGTATGGATTGGACTTTTGGTTCCACCAAGGTTGGAAGAGCCGTTTCAGTTGGAGGAGGCACTATAGATTGGACTATGGGTTCCACCAATGTAGGAAGAGTTGTTTCGGTTTGAGGAGGAGGTAAAGATTGGACTGTGGATTCCACCAATGTTGGAAGAGATGTTTCAGTTTGAGGAGGAGGTACAGATTGAACAATGGGTTCCACCAACGCAGGAGAAGCCATTTCAATTTGAAGAGGGGGTACATATTCGACTGTAGGTTCCACCAAGGTAGGAAGAGCTGTTTCAGTTTGAGGAGGAGATAAAGATTGGATTATAGTTTCCACCAGGGTAGGAGGAGCCACTAAGGTTTGAGGAGGCACTGTAGGTTCCACTATGGTTGGAAGAGATGTTTCAGTTTGGGGAGGAGGTACAGATTGGACTATGGGTTCCACCAGGGTAGGAAGAGCAGTTTCAGTTTGAGGAGGTACAGATTGGGTGATGGGTTCCACTAATGTGGGAAGAACCATTTCAGGTTCAGAAAGCGGTTTAGATGTTGCCTCGGGTTCGGGGACAGGGGAGGTCATCGTTATGGCAACAGGCTCCGTCATGGTTTCCATCATAGGCTCTTGGTGTGCAACAGGGGGAGGGGCCGAATGGAACTTCACAGGCGGAGGAGTGGTGAGTTTTATGGGCTGGGCGATGGGAGGTGTTGAGGCAGCCGTCGGTTCTTGGGCAGGTAGGGTGGGGATGAGTGGAGCTATGGGAGATTCCGGCGGTGTTGAGACGTGCTCAGCAGAAGGTGCCGGGGCTGTGGGCGCGGTTGCTTCTGGTTCAGGGTGTGAGGGCGCTTGTTGTTTATTATCAGATGGATGAGGTCTGGCCACCTTTTGAGACTCTTTCATTCTGTGGACAACTCGGTCTGACAGCTGTGAAAAATGGAAGAGGACGTCAGATTGGCTTATGGGGGACATAAATAATCGAATGCTAGGGAAAGAAAGGCATCTTTCAGTTGAAACTTGGGTTGATTATATAGATCAAAAGCATTCAGACAAGATACATGAAAAATGAAATTTATAAATTATTTATTTATTATCCTTAAAAGCTAGGTGTAGTGTAGTGTAGATTTTTTGAGCTGTCACCGAATCTGGGAAAATCGTAGCTGTTGTGATGCTTTATAGTGTGAAAAGCAAGGGTACCCTCTGCAGCCGTAACAGAAGTGTCGGTTTTACTCACAAAAAAGTCGGTCACTTTACTCGATGAGCTCTCTCCTCTTGCTGCAGTTTTGTGTTTTGTAGAGTGCACGTGAGCTTCCAAATCGCTGCCACCTTTATTTGCCACTGACACGAAAGTGCCTGCTCTGCATGTCATGCACTCAGCTTCCGAAGCATCACGGCCGAGGCGAAAACATGGGTATTTTTTCTTTAGTTCGTCCGTGAACTTACATTTACGTTTAGGCATGGCTGCAGATGTAATGTGCTGTTGTAAACAGAGTGGAAGCGGCAAGGTGCTCAATGTTGCCAGATTGGAAATGGCAAAGTAACGTACCAAAGGCTCAAAATGGTCGTATTTGGAGGATAATTATCGTGGCTCTGGCAACCCTGAGATCGGTCGCCCAATGACAGACTCTCTCTACAGTCAGCTCGCGCAAGAAGGTGGAACGTAAACCATTTCCAGAACTTGGAAGGCCGTAATAACCATAGACATATACAATGGTAATAACTAGTAGGCTATGTGAAAGACCCAGAAACACAAATATGCGACGAGGCAAAAAAATAAATAATAATAATAATAACAATAATATATTATTTATTTTTTTGCGACGAGGCAAAATACCGGACGTTTTTGGAATCCCTGCCGGACGCATTTTTTAGGTCTCGAAAAGAGGACATGTCCGGGAAAAAGAGGACGTCTGGTCACCCTAGTTTAAGTTAAAATAATAACTTAAAAAAATTAAATCTATATAACAGGAATGTTTCTGCGAGCCGCCATTGGCCCGCGGGCCGCACTTTGAGAACCAATGCCTTAGAATGAGCCCTTTATATCTACAACAGAGACCACTATGATGCATCCCCATGCGTCATAGTATTCACTTGGTTGCAATCTATTATCTCTCCTCTAGATGTCACGAAGTCCAACACACTGCACCTTTAATCCTCAATAGTTATAGTTAATAGATAGTTAACTTTTTCACCGTAAAGGGTCAGACATTCCACTTAGGGAGTAATAACCACGGTTCTGGATTATTCAAGTGGAAGGAATAGGGTTCGACCACGCAAAGCATTGGTTGGTTTAGTGGCATGTTATGGAATGTCGAAGCATTCAGCAGTTTGAGGTTATAGTTCATTTTTGTATTATTTGTTTTAGTAAGGGGAACATAGACCATATCAACATATAGGATTGTTCATATCAATGATAGTGCATTGCAAGATGCTACGTACAAGGTCAGAGCAGTAGCCCCCTACACATTATTCCTGCTGGGAGTTGGGTTTTACTTTACTGTACGAGCATTTTGCCATTAGTTTTCACAACGAACTCACCCGAATGCCCTTCACAAAAGACACTCCACCGCCTTCACCATCGCCTTCATGTGCAAATTGGCTAGGACCATTACCTCCCATATTCACCCGAAATAAATAAAAATCGTTGACAGAAGACTGTAAATGTTTTTTGCAACATAGGTCAAACCCATGCAGTCAGCGTCCACACGAGTTCTTCATACAGCTGTGAAACAGCCCTTCCCACTTCTCAATATCGGAAGCATGACCCATTTCTATTGGACGACTGCAGAGGGTGTTCAACAACATCCATCTTGATTGGTCGATAGTCGCAGTGATGACGGATGAGTCTGTGAACGTACATTGTGTTCCTAATAATCCTTTCTGTGTACTTGATAAAATAAAATAAATTAAGATTCATTTCTGCACGCAATTGCAATTTATTACGTTCTTGTATTACTTGCATATTATAAATAATCCGGTACATGACCCCAGAATATATACTCAGATTCGACTACCGGTTATGTTTACCATAACTGATTATACAAAAAGGAATTCTTCTATTGACTATTGTCATGTTTTTTTTATTCTATTCCAAATACAAGGGTTTCACATGTACAAAAGGCCTAACCTTTGTGGCATTTAGTATGGTCTTATACCTCTGAGACACAACAGATGACCATGACTAAATGTTAGCACGTTACAGTGTGCCTTTTTCCTTCCAGCAGCCTCCTCTATCTACAAAGAGAAGACACGATAGGAGCTATATTGGCAGTTAATCTGATACCAATTGTAAAGACGAGGGCTTGCTCATACAAAACAAATCTCAGAGTCTCGCAATAGTGTCATTCAAAAGTCAGGTATCCAAATAAATATTACCACAACAAAAGAAACCAACTGTCAACAAGCAAATGAGGAAGAACCAAAATAAGAATTGGCACATTTGTAAACAGAGTGCTGGTGAGGTATTGTAGCTACAAATCAATAATAGAATTGTGCAATAAAGCTAAAATCCAAAACCAATGATGGAACAACCCAAACAAAAAAAGACAAAAATCTCCAAAAAAATGTATCTGGTTTCCCAAATCTCCGGACATGACAGCGCAGGTCAGCGACGACCAGTCCCCTGCTGCCTGATCACTGCCTCTTCGCCTCCACCCCCTTGACGTCAGCCCTCCGTAGGGCCGCCCGCACGCTGGTCCACACCTCCGTGTACAGCAGTGTTCCCAGGAAGACCACCGCCGTGCCCACCCAGTGCCAGACCGTGAAGGGGTTCTGGAAGTACCACACGGAGACGATGAGGCTGAGGAACTTCCTGAGGGTCACCACCAGGGTGACGGTCAGCGACGCGCACTCCGTGGTCAGGATGAACACGCCGCGGATGCACACGTATCTGAGGGCCGGGAGTCAGGGGACACACTCTGGGGAAGCACAGGGACCATTGAAGGGCTATTTGAAAGCTATCGTTTTGATATAACGTAGACAGTAATGTCCATGAACATGAGGGAACCTTTAGATTACTTTATGTTCAAAAGGAAAAATTCGGGCCGCAGGGCGACGCAGAATTGATACACGATTAGAATGGGTAATAATAATGCTGCTCTTGATGTCCTGTAGTTGGACTGTCATCTGTTAGCTCAGCTCTGGAAATAACACAGTACTTAACAAAACAGTACACTAAGTATTGTAGCCTTAGCTTGTCAACATCACATACCGACTGCAGGACACATTTATGCACTAGTCAAATCCACAGTGCCCCGACCAAAGGCAATGGCGAACTAAATGTCCACTTGAAATGCTATTTTTGTAAGGATACTGGGTGATGACATTAATCAGGAGGTATAGCCACATCACAGGTACAGTAAGCCCCATCCCAGGGATCTCTGCAGGAGCTAAGGAAAGAAACATTGACATTTACATCGCACCTACAGTAGCTACATGACGATTTACAAAGAGACACACGGTGGCATGTCTATCTGCTGCAGTACGGCAGAAGAATATTGAGCACGTGTGTGAAGGAACACATGGACTCACTGCTCTGGTTGAAGTGTATGCAGTGGTTATAGATGTCCGAAGAGAGAAGCAGGAACCCGGGTAACGGCAAGCAGTGCTGGGGGGGGGGAACAGATCATATGCCTAATCTATTTGTGTCTCAAGGGGAACCCTTCAAAAAGCGATTTGAAAAACTCCTCTAAACTTGAATCCTCATTAACATGAGGGATCCAAGAGAAAGAGAGCAGAATATTTGTACTAATGAATAATCAACAATGCTGTTTTATCCAGTCAGGTGGCCTATTTGACTACCATGTCATGTTCATACAAAAAATGTAAGAGCGATCCCTCTGATAGCAACAATTTGATTTAGGCATGTTTTTTTGGAGGAATGAACTGGAGAGAGAAAGTTTAACTCACATTATAAAAAAGGGCCTCTTTGGAGTGCTTGCCGTATTGTTTGTATAAAGTCTCTTGGAAGATGCCCATCCTGGCAGACATCAGTAGAGCAAACGTCAACATGGCAATCCCTGCAGGTAGAATGATTCAGAAGATGCATGTCACTGTGATCTGAATCCTTCAAAACGGTTTGACATTGTTAAGACTTCGCTCCATGGACACATGTCAAGTCAGTCGACATAAACCATGAACCAACAAATAAAAGTATGATGAGACCACATTAAAACCCCTCACCTATCAGCCAGTGTATGAAGGTGTGGACACTTTCTTCATCGGAAGGATTATTTGCTACATTCTGTCAACACAACATTTCCCAACAGTGAGCATACAATACAAAACAGATAATATCCAGAGTTACTTCGGTAACAGGGTCAGGATCAGGGATATGTGATTTTCGATCAGGACGATTTGCATGTAATATATATACTACAACAACAACGTCTGTGGAAGACTCACCACTTGTTTAGCAGACATTATGGTGCATATAAAGATCCCGGCAGAGATGAGTGCGACTGACATGTATTTGCTTGCTGAATACCTGCAAGGAGTGGAAGAAACAGTGAGATTAAATTAATGAGCCATGATGGTACTAATTAAGTCTCTGAAGTTCTAATTTTTCAAAAACGTAAAATCATTACAATTGAGATCGAAGTGGGAATACCTTTTTTTGAGAATGATAATTCCAAGGATCATGTTTGCTATTAAAGATCCCTGTAAACAAAGGCATGCAATTAATGACAGTATTTCATTCTAAATATTAGATATGGATGGTAGAAAGCTTCTTTAGACCAGAAAAACAAATACTCACGGATCTAAAAATCATGTGCAATGGCATTGCAATGTTAAAGTTAAGGGCATAGTTGTTGATCACACTGACTGTGAAGAACATGGTAACCATGATCACATAATTTCTAAAAAACAAAATAGATGAAACAGAAGAATAATTATTAGCATATCCGTTGTGCAACAAGGAGATACAATCGCACAGGTGGATTTGTTGGTTAAAATCAGTAGGCTTTAATACCGCATCGGGATTGTGGATTTCTTCCTCCCAAAGTTGCTCTCGAAAATGAACCCCTCCAATGCAATGAATGCAAACTGGGCAAAGGTCACGATGTTCCCACATCCTGGAAAATCTCTGTGTGAATAGCATAAGAGTGTTAATTGGGGTGTTACACATAACCTATTACAATTATGGAACAGTCTGTTATTACAAGACTGCACTTTGAATCACTGCACTACCTCTTCTTGTCCCCTGACAAGAAGGGATACAAGTAGATACAAATCGACACAGCGTCAGATTTTAAATATTGATAAATTGCATACAGTTATAGCTGGTATATGCATAATAGGGCAGAGAATAAATGCATATGATCACGTTAATCCACACTGACCTTACAAGTAGTTCCAGAAACACAACATTAGTGCAGCAACCGACAAAAACCAGAAGTATCGCTAATAGGGTACCCATAATTGACTTACAAGCTTATTGTAAAAAGTTACTTTATTAAACAAGGGTTGGTTCGGTGCACGGTGAAACAACACATAATCTTAAGAGGACACCAAGATGAAAAACTAATTTATTTTAGTTGTCCACGTCTGAGTGTAGCTTCGTCCAAATCCGCGGAAGTTTCGTATGGAGCTTGCGTCCGGCTGACGTGCTCGTGCACTCTGTTGCGACCCCAGTTCACGATGCGCGTTCATGTGTTGGAGCAATGATTAAGTTAAGTTTAACATTTAAGGTAAATAAAACACCCTTAATACGAGCTCAGTTTGTAGTTTGACTATTAAAACTATTTAGAAAAATACCCATAAACCGTAAAATACCCATAAATCGTAATTTGACGTGTGGGCGCTAAGGAACTACAAACAAGTACGCGCCGAGAAATGCCGTAAACCGTAAGTATCTCTTTCGTAGCCATACTTTCTGGGAGTTGTAGTTCTATGGCTGCTCCAACATATATCGCAAACAAGTCACAAATAATTTCACGTTCTCATGAAGCAGCGGGAAATTAAAACGACATTTTACAATAAAATAATAGATGAATCAGAAATGTTAGTTGAATTATGGAACAATGTGTACATTACCTTCAATGTGAATACATTGAAGGTAAACGTGCAGTTCGCACGTTTAACGCCAGCCGGGGGCGCTGCTGGCCCGCAGTGCGAGTCTCTGTGGTTCCGGAAGACGTGGCGCCAGCTTTGCTAGCTAGTTGGTTGTGTACTGTGGCTGAGAACTTCATCTGTAACTTGATAATAGTTTTATTTCTGTGATTTGCCTATCCATCGCGTCCAATATGATTTCCCTCACAGATTCGCAAAGTAAGATCAATTTGCCTGGTTCCTGATGTGTTATTCGTTACAAATGCACAGTGTGATGCTAACTTATTATGAACCCGAGTGATGAATGAATGAATAAATGAGACTGTGTGGTGATGGAGCAGTCAACGCCAATTGGTTTTATTTTCTTATTGTTTTAAGGGATAGTTCATTTTTGGTGCTTTGATCTTTTAACTGATCAGCCTCAGATGCTAAACAAAGTTGATAGTCATACGTAGTTTTTCGTTTTACGTCCACATTGCAGTTTTATAATCCGAAATTGCCAAATAAAGCGTAATAAATTGATTCTCTTCCATGAAATCTACAGAAATTGGAATGGGGCTCACGGGGTTCGGTGTGTTCTTCCTCTTCTTTGGCATGATGCTGTTCTTTGATAAAGCTCTTCTTGCCATTGGAAACGTGAGTCAAAAAATGTCAAACTGAATCACGTCACTGCAGCATATTGTATCGGTCATATATATTTAATCCAAGGAGATCTGCTTTCAGACCATCATTATTTATTGCTTCTTAATCTAGAATTGTTTTAGCGCTTCACTGATGGAAGTCGTACAGACAGACAGTGCACGTGTATTGCTTTCTTCTGCAGATCCTGTTTGTCGCAGGGCTGTCTTTCGTCATCGGCTGGGAAAGGACCTTCAGATTCTTCTTCCAGAAACACAAAATAAAAGCCACAAGCTTCTTTCTCGGGGGCGTGTTAGTGGTTCTGATTGGCTGGCCAATCATTGGAGTTGTGTTAGAGATCTATGGTTTCTTCCTCTTATTCAGGTATTGTTATTTATCATGTATCATTCAAGTTGTCCCATGACATTTTCTGCTAACTGGTACTAGCGTCCTCTTCTAGCTTTAAGTCCTCTTGTTCTGTCTTGACAGGGGCTTCTTCCCAGTGGCTGTAGGCTTCATCAGGCGGGTGCCTGTCCTCGGATCCATACTAAATTTACCAGGAATTAGTACTGTAAGTAAACGTCCCCACTCCCCAGTGAATCATGCATGCAAGCTCTTCTTTACGGTTATCATCCCAGGTCACACATCACATGGGCAGGCCTAAGCGGATGTTACAAGTCAATTAGCACTACAGTTCGAATGTGATGAATTTGCCTTGAGCAATCTAGCAGTGAACTTTGGCCGATGAGCGAGGGTCAAGTTAAGTGCTGTAGCCATTGCCGTAGAGAAACATGAAGGTAGTTGAGGTTGAACGAACTGAGAATTACGATCTTTGACCCAAGATTATGGCATGTTAGTCATTTTTCAAAGTCTGTATTGATATCTTTTCATCTCATTGTTTCCCGTGCATCTTACAATGGTTGTATTGAAAGATATGTTTATATTTTCCTGTTTCTCATTTGCCTTCAATGTCTCTTAAACATCAATTTTTCATTTAGCTAATCCAATACAACATACAATTTGGATGTCTGTCATTCAATATATGAAAGATGCATTAATATTTGACTTTTCTTTCTCCTTCAGTTGGTGGACAAAGTGGGAGAGAGCAACACTATGGTATAACACAGTCTCTTTTTATGTATAAAGTAAATTATGATGTAACTGATCCTCGTAGCTATAGCCAAGTGCTGCTAGGGTAGGAAAATGCCAAAACTCTCAGTCCAGGAGGGGAGAAGGCATTTTTCATAAAACACTTTGCAATGTCTTCAAGGAGATTCCACCATTGAATGAAATTGGATCATAATCTTACTGCCAGTGGACATTGTTAAAAAAGGAGTCGGTTTGTAATGGCGGATGGCAATTGTCTTTTGTACACTAAAATGGGACTGCTGGGACCAAGCGCTAGGCTAGGCTGGAACAGAGGAGGGTGGGAGGGAGCTGTGACCGCCATTCCAACCAATAGACAAGTTACTGAGACAGCGTTTGTAGATGCCTGTTACCGACAAGACATGTTACTGGATTTGCAATTATTATTATTATTTTAATTTTTTTATCCTGCTTGTGACCACTGTTAAAAATAATTCCTTTGTTGACATTTTTCAAACATTTTCTATTTAAATACATGACAAAAGCTCTGTCGGAGAGAACTGTTTTACTTGATGTAACTTTTGTAAAGTTCCTGTTTGGAATAAAGTGCATTATTTCCTTTGTATTTGGGTTGTACCTCCTAATCTTTGATGTGCAGCCCCAAGATTAATTTCTAGCCTTTTGTTTTACATTCCTAGGGAGGAAAAATATCCACCAATCAAATATAGGTGGGGAAGCCAAACAAAACAGGTCTTAATGTTAATATGGTTTAGAGTAATGTTTCAGTAATAAGGCATTTTACACAATATTAATGTGTATATATATATATATATATATATAGAAGTATATCATATGCTATCAATATATATTTATCTAAGAAATCGTCTCCGCTATTAAGTCACTATGTTAAGAATTCCCTTCATTGCATTGAACTACATGGCAATTAACATATATTATTTAAATGTCATCTAATCTACCAGGAGAGCCCTTTTATAATCTGTCAATGTGCCAGATCAACCATGTGGTGTGGAGCCCTTGGGCTTCTGATGACAGAATACAGAACAATCACACACATTCTGTCATCACATCTGTTCCATTCATAAAACACTCTCCCATGACGCCATTTGCTAAACTTGTGAAAGTTTGATAATTGGCTTCTGTTCATCACTCGGCCAATGATGTTTACTTTTTACGATAAATTATTAAAGTTGATGAATGAAGGATGACGCTTTTAACAGCACCTTTCATTCCTATTTTTGAATTGCGTACGAGATGCGTCTAAATATAAACTTCCCGGTCTTGTTAAAATAAGCCGTCCCCCCCCCCGTTTGCAGTACTAGCACTAGCAAGTGGATGCAACATCAAACCAAACCTGCGTCTCAGGAATACTTGGACAGAAATGAAGGTAAACCCAGCCATCATTTAATTTATATTCTTGCATCCTAATTCAAACATCGATTTCATAAAACTATATAAAAAAAAAAAATATTAGGCTATTATATTTGCTGTACTGATGTGTTTGATGTGATTTGTTAAAGTTAATATATTAAAGAATATTGCAAATTTAAATTAATCCTGCAATTATTATCACTGTCAGCTATTTCCAAAAGGTTTCTTGTTGTATTTTTTTACAGAGTGCCCTAATGGTTCCCTTGCTTTTAGCTTCATTGGTCTCAAATTGTTGGACTGCCCGCCAGGTGAGTGACTCACAAATCAATTAATCGATTACTCAACAAAGTTACAGCATCATGTAAAAGTATCTTCCACCCTTTTCAGTGGAGGAACTGGCCTCCCCAAGCAATGTTATATCTAAAAGGAGCAAGTAAGTTGCATATTAATTTATTATTTTGGTCTTTTGCATGTAAACAAGATGAAGCAATTGTCCCAGTTGGCAACTGTATTTGTAACAGACCTTGAGAGTCACAACAAATGGACGTTGTTGGACAGAGTGATCATGATCGTTCTCTTTCAGCGGCACACCGGCCAATCATGCAGCGTTCTGGTAGAGAGGATGTAGTACAGCCAGGTAGGTAAAGGGTCATGTATAGCTCTAATCTTTGCAGTTCAGGGACTAATGTTCACCTTAAAAAAACCAGGAATACCTTACCTTAAGGAACAACACAGTAACCAATACGAATGAATAACTAATAGGACTATGAAAAACTTAATTTTAATAATTGGAAATAGTATGATTATGAGGAAGAAAATATATCTTAAGCATTTTAAATATGTATGAGTGAATGCATACTTTTTATGTTTTCACATGTTTTTGTGTTTCTCTCTGCAGTCAAACAGAGTTGGAACAGAAATACACTGTCGATGTTTCACACTTGGTCCGTTCTTCTTGATATGCTGCATTCTAAGTACCACAAAAAGGTACAAAATCATATTTAGATTATAGTGATCCTTCTTTTCCTGACACCTTCCACTATGATTGTGTGTCAATTTATATCTGATTTGGTATGCATTCCTGTTCTTGTGTTTAGGTAAAGAAAAATCCAGCCGGCTGAATCAATTGCAATTGAAAAGCAATCACTGTGAACAAAGCCTTTCTACATCCTGCCTAGACTTCAAACATTAAATAAGATGTTCATCATGAATACAACTTGAACTTGAAGTGTGTTTTTACTGCCAGCAAAACCATGTGCGCTGTGGTTTTTTATTGTGAGGTTATTAAAAGGTCCATATATTGTGTTAATATGCAAAGTACACTTTTTATTTGTGGCAACCTAGGGTTCCTGATGAGATTGTACCATTCATTAAATATTAAATATTTGAATTACATCAATTCAATTATTTTATTATATCGATGATGTAGCCTACTGTGCTGTGGGGCAAATTAATTTGATGTAGTATTTATTTATTTATTTTTGTATTGTATTATTAAAACCTTTGAGGCAATTTGACGAATATTGTTCCATTTCATTGCCATTTTCCATCGTAAAGTAATGTTCAAAATTGTAAAAGTAGAGAGTAGATCCAGCACACTTAGCCAATGATGTGTGCGGGATGCCCTAGAGCCGAAATTATCCAAATGGCATCATCAACAGTGATGATTATTACGTCATTAAGATATTGTAAATTGCTTCTGCTGCCTCACACTGTAGTTGTGATTCTCCCTTCACTAGAGTTGGGCTGACACCTTCTCATCTACGTAAACTGTTTGTATCAAACGAAGGTCATGTTTTCTTCTCTGAGTTCATGAATTCATCTCTTTTAACCCATTCATTTAAATAGAAACATAAAGCATTCTGCGTTAGGATCAGTAGGCGCATCACCAAATGAATAGCGTACCGCACACTTTCAATCTTTCACAAATTCACTTTATTCGACATCAAATAGGAATTTCTGATAGAAAGTTTCTTGCTTCAACAATGACATGCTTAGACATTTTTACATAGTAAAGTCTTTGAACACGTTATATTTTACGCAATGAAACACATGAAAAAAACCCTTATGGCTTGCTAATACTTGTTCTTTATATTCTACAAGAGACGGCAAATGAAAGTTGCGATTGTGTTGGCGGTACAATCCAACAAGAGGCGCTATGCTGCCCCCTGGTGTCCACTCAGATGTCCCGCAGGTCCTTCTGGATTGCCCACAGAGTGCTGGCACTCGCCTGCAATTGGGCCACCTCCGCCGTGTTCAGCGTCATGTTAACCACACTGGACACGCCCCCATTGTTCAGCACACACGGCAGACTCAGATACACCTCGTCAGTGATGCCATACATTCCCTGTTGATCAACCCCAACCGTTTAGAGCAAGAACAACCAACCAACATCATGGGTGCGTGCGTGTGTGAGGTCCTCACCTTGACCATGGTGGAGACGGGGTGAATCCGGTTCATGTTCTTGATGAGGCTCTCGACCAGGTCAGCCACACTGAGTCCAATGGCCCAGTTGGTGTAGCCCTTCAACTTGATGATCTCATAGGCACTGCAACACACATACAGCCCCTGCACATGTCATCCACAAACACGGCTGTATTGATTGAACTCTGAAGGGCGAGGTAGGATTAAACTTATCGACAAACCTACGTCAATAGGGCGAAAAATAGTGAGCAGTTGAGCTTGTGTGCGCACGGGACCCAACAGTAACTATTAGGTAATACTAGGTTGGACTTTTGTAACATACACTAGATTTCTAAACAGCAGTTAGCATTGTGAGCATTGTTAGGATACCTGTCTACCACCATCTTGTGGGTGTCCTTCCAGTTCTCGGTGTCGCCGTCCATGCCAATTTTAGGGTTCAATGTCTGCAGGTTGACCCCCGCCACGTTGGTTCCACTCCACACAGGAACTGGAAGCATGGTCGTGGTTAATCACAGTGCTAGTGGCTACATGAAAGTTTCCTTTATCCTCTGTTAATGTAAGGTGACTATACATTAAGTTAGAGAGGCAGAAGCAGAGTCCCTAACATGTCTCTAATAGAGTTTCGGGGACATAAGGTCGAATACAAAGCAATGCGGTGGTTTGGGGTTGCAATGTGACCAGGGATTATCCTACAGATCGTCTCTCACACTTTCTACAGCGTGTCCATGATCTCACACACACCATGATCTCACACACACCATGATCTCACACACACCATGATCTCACACACCCCGAACACGCACACCCATCCCCCCTCCCAACAACACACACACACACACACACACACACACACACACACACACACCTATCCCCCCTTCCACACACACATCCACACACACACACACACACACACACACTACACACCGCTGGTGTCTCCGTGCTCCCCGAGGATCCAGCCGCTGAAGCTGCTGGAGTGGATGCCCAGCCGGTCGGACATCAGGTAGCGGAAGCGCGCCGAGTCCAGGTTGGTGCCGCTGCCGATGACGCGGTGCTTGGGTAGGCCGCTCAGCTTCCAGGTCACGTAGGTCAGCACGTCCACTGTGGACAGGTGGCGACACCAGCTGGGGTTTAATAGCAGCAGGTGTACTGTGTGCAGTCTAACGCTTCTCTCGTGTTTCTGATGGTGGCGGAAATAGGGAGACTGCGTTCGTAATGTTTATTTTTTGTTTTCTCTGTAGGATAGCGGTTATGGGGTGGGACTCCAAGTCAAAAGGTTCTGAGTTTTGAACCGTAATGTGTACATTCTAGGCAGAGATGAGGCATTGCTCCTACCAGCACATTGTTGACATGTGTATGAAAGTCACTGTAAATCGCTTTGGATTAAAGATTCTGCTGAATGGCTCCTAGTAAACTAACACTAAAAAGACAAAGACAGACAAAACAGAGAGACAAATAGAGAGGCAGAGATAGAAACCTCAACGTGTGCGTTTAAACCCCCCCCCAGCGCGTGACGAGAAGCTGGTACTCTACCTGGGTTGGACACCACCACGATGATGCAGTTGGGGCTGTGTTTGACGATCTGAGGGATGATGTGTTTGAAGACGTTGACGTTCCTCTGCACCAGGTTGAGGCGGCTCTCGCCCTCTTGCTGCCTCACGCCCGCCGTCACCACCACGATGCGGGAGTTGGCAGTGACCTTGTAGTCTGAGAGGGGGGAGAGGGGGAGAGAGAGTGAGAGAGTCACACTTCAGACTCATCTCTGGACATTCACAGACAAATGTGGTGTTGAACACAAGCTGTCGGTTTCCTCTGCTAGCAGTCTTCTCCTTCAGCCTGTGTATACCGGTATGTAAGGCCAGTCAGGGGACCAGTAACTGGTCCTCACTGGTATTAACAGTCCCAACACCAGCAGCTGGGTGCTGGGTCATATCGGGGAGCCACTCGCCTTTATCTGCGACTATCTTGGTCTTCAGGAAGAGGCTGCCGTGCTGCAGGTCCATCATCTCCCCCCTCAGCTTGTCCTCCATCACATCCACCAGGGCCAGCTCATCAGCCAGCTCCTGCACATGCACAAGCACATGCACACACACACGCACACACACACACACACAGAGTTAATAATCAGTATCATACATTGCTGCACAGCCATTATGGTCAGTTAAGTAGATTAAAGTGTTTTTTAGATCGCAGCTTTGAATCACAGGATGACCCTGTCGTAACAATATAACAATTGTACAGTGTCTGTGTAATAACCAACTCATTGACAGACCCGGAGACACATACAGAGGCATACAGACAGAGACAGACAGAGACAGACAGAGACAGAGAGGTAATCCTGTCTCCCTTGTAGCAGGCCAGATCCCCGGGGAATTACCCTTTAAGTGACACCACAGCGGTAATCAGTCCTGTAATCTCAGCCCTGGTTGAAAGAGACTCTTACCCGGAGCAGGATGCTGACGGCACAGGCCATGCCCACCTGGCCCACCCCCACCACCGTCACCTTGTTCCTGGGGGGCTCCGCCGGCCCAGTGAACAGCGGTGTGATCAGCCTTTGCAGAATGGAGGACATTTTGAGTGCTGCAAAGACAAGAGAGGTTGGGAGAAGGAGATAGAGAAACGGGGGAGAAGGGGAGAGAGAAGGGATAAGGGAGGATAAAAGAGGTGAGGGGACGGAGAGAAAGAGGGAAGAAGGAGAGATAGTTAACCAAGAAAATAGTGGGAAGCAGAAGAGAGATAATGAAGCAAGCAAAACTAAAAAGAAAAAACGACCGGAGAGCAGAGATGACCTTCCGCATCTAAAGCCCGACTCGCCCAACATTAAAAGCGTGTCCTGTGATGAAGGACATGCCAATGTTAAGCATATGGCTTTAAAGCAAACCTCACGGGATCCCAAATCGAGATCACCAGCACTGCCAGAAGCCACCAGCTTGTATGAAACCGATAACCAAAACACATACAAAGTATCATCTACTGCAGAGTCATCTACTGCAGTTGTCTTCGTCTGCTGCCTGCAGCAGACGAAGACAACCGACACCCCCTTCCCCTGGCTCTCCCTCGACAACGACAGCCACAACTTATACTTGCTTTCTCTGGCGATACTCCGAGCTGCGATGTACAGACACCAAACCGTAATCAGCATGGCAAACCAAGAGACTAAGAGAGACACACACACACACGCGCGCACACACACACTCTGCCTCGCCCGCTACACACAGCGCTCAGTAGGCTTCCCCCCTTTGCGTTCGCATCACCCCCTCCCTGGCTGCACGTTGGCGGGGCACAAGAATGATGTCCAGGTCCCTGGCAAGATTATTCAAGCACCCGGGCAAGGAAAGCCGATGTGTAAGTGTGCGTGCAAAACAGCGTGTGTGAGCCACACTCACTTTGCCGACCTCCCCAAACGGAGGGAGGCTGTAATCTGAGGCCAAACTTGACAGAGCGCCCACAGACAGTTAGAGGAGTTAGTGTAATCTCTTAACCCGGCCTCCATCTGCCTCCACCTGCTGTGCACCATGCATCCAGGTTTGGGAGTGGTATAATACAGGGTCTGAGACCCAAGATATTCGCTCCCGAAGTGTGTGTACACTAAACAACTGTTTGTATACACACTTGAAATGAAATCTGGCAGAGGAAAGCATGAATATCCATGCAATAACAATCGTTCAATCTCAAAAGCTGTGTTTAATATTGGGTTATATTAAACCAACATTATTATTTATCTGAGATTAAAAGTAAAATCCAAGCCAAGAAAGTTGTGCAATATTTGGGCATTCTGTCAAATAGATCTAACTTGATTTTGGAGGCCAATATTTGTAATATTAGTCAATAATAACACTATATTTACCCTGATAAAAACAAAAATTAAAACACAATCTCAAAAAACACAAATATAGCCATTTAGCAACAAGTGCATTGAGAAGGCTGCGCGCAAAAATGGATGAATCTACCAAGTGAAAGCAAGTGCTGCTCCAACAGATTAAGACAATGACAGTTACTTACTAATGTGTTAGATTAGTAGCCTGGGTCATCACAACCATCTAATGTTTCCTTGAACAATGTTAACAAGTCTTCAAATTATTCAAAAGCTATTTACAAACCTAGTGCTTTCTTCTCTCAACCGTTTCTGCTGGACTCTGCAAAGGACGGTGGTGGTGGGACACTTTTATTCTTCACGGCTGGCTTGTGGACAAATGGTTGCAGGGGTTTCAGCTGATAAGACCCTTGAGCTTGTTTGCCTTGAGTCCATTGATAACATAATGTCATCACTCTGACGCATTGATACATTAGCTCATCCATAATTCAGAAGACCGAAACACAATTTTAATGCACTTTGCAGGTAAAACTTTCACGATGAGGACATGAGAATATCCTTCACTATATCTTTCTTTGCCATGGTAATTAGCCAAACGTAGGCCTACGTGTCCGACAATAGTAACAAATGCAGATCTGTGGAACAGTAGGCTAACCAATGGCATCACATGAATTGTGTTTGCTTAAAAAGGTGTGTTTGCACTTTAAACGGCGCAGATGCGAGCACTCTGCTACAACGTGATCCACAGAGTCAGCAGACACGACTGCTTCTGTTGCAACCCTCGGCCTGGGGAAGTAATATTATCGGGGGCAGGTTTTTTCACTGACTATACGTGAATACATTTAATGAGATCTGGGGTTACAATTAATTTAGTGTTGTTTCAAGTCTACTTGACAAACATCTGCCATGGGGACTTCTTGTTTAAGGGCCTAAACTTATTCAAACCAACAGCATGTATCAGTTCTATTCTTCCACTAGCAATAGCACAACAGTGATACTCACCCCTTAATGTTGTATTTGCCTCCTGTGTATCCTGGTTGATGCTGGAGCCTTCTGGAGTCATCCGTTAATGAAGTCTGTTTAGCACAATTCAATCGGCATGCATGCAAAAAAAATCGCTAATACACAATGACCAGAGTTGTTGCTTTTTGGACCTAAAGAATGTCCCTTGAATTACCTAAAACCTCTTTGGCTTCCTGAAGGCCTTAGGGAGTCATGCAATCATGGTTTTGGTAGGGGGGAGGGGGGGGCACCAGATGGACCCGTTAGACGGAAACCAATGTGATCAAGGGGTTGGTTGAACAGATATTTTGGGCAGGTGTCTCATTCGGTCACTTCACTTGCCAGTTTGTCCGGTTGAACTTTGAAAAGGAAACTTTGCAGGAATAGACACTTTTGGGCTGAGAGAGAGTGACTTTGACAACACTTGAGCTAGGACAGGGAATTTGATTAAAAGGACAAATCAAAGAATAATCAAATGAAGCTGTATAGACCTACAACGTCACGCTAAAGTAGCAGTATAATAGCGTCTATAAAGCTATTATAAATATATATTTTTTTTCATCATTACATAGCCGTATTCTTCCAAACACACATTTCCAGAAATATGCCTTTTCATCCATGTAGGATCAGTGAGTTCTTCTATTCTGATCAGTGGCCAGTGCAGGGTCAGCACCTTGGTCAGCACAGTGTGTTGGCTGAGAAACAGACTTCTGGGACCATAGACTGTAGGTCTTGGCTCAAGCTCCGGACAGCACAAGAGCGCCCTCTATTGGATAATCTCAGGAGCACGTTCTGGTGGCCTTAACGAGGGTGTGGATTTCAGCAACGCAAAAGCATGTTTTTGCAGGTAGAATCTGCAAAGGTGGATTTAGTGTTGTGGAGCATAGAATCAATTTATATTTTTACTTTCTACATATCCAGGAACAAAGCTTTATGAGTCTTAAATCCTAACTCAAAGCACACTTAATCAAAGGGTAAAGACAAATCATCTGACCCATCCCAACCACATGAAGATGAGGTGAGTATAACAACTGGGAATGAAACACAAACCATAGTACAGCACGATAGGCCTCTGTGCTGTACTATGGCAGGGCTAGGGCCTAGACTGAGGCACCAGGGCCAGAAGCTCCACAACTGCTGAGGGGGTCCTCAGAACAGCTGCAATCAAGGCTTGAAGAGCCTCTCTTCTTAAAACCTGAGAGGATTTCCTTTAGCTCAAGTCTCAGATTAGCGTAACCTTCTATGTTTTGTTACCGTTCATATTTCCCATTGTAGCAGTGGTTGTCAAATGCAGTATTTGTTTTATTGATCAAGATATTACTTTTATGGCCAGTGTTTGGACTGTGAACGCACTGCAGTGTGTATATATATATACATTTAAATTGTACCATGATTCAATTTTAGGATACATTAACTATATTGAATTAAGTAATCTGTAATGACTGTTCTAAACCAAGTCAAAACTAAACCGTAAAAATATGTAAATATGGAGATTTCAGTTTAGATTCTTAATATTAAATACATACTACTTTGTATGTTTGCCTTTGTTCAACTTTCCTGTTTATCATTTGATGGACTCCTTAAATCTAGGCAGCAAAAAGACACAATGTCAACGAATATCTAAATTACCAAGTTTATTTCATGATATACCATCTACATCATCATAAATAAAAACAGATTTGAAATCCTTACCCACATAATCCCAATTAGCTGCCATATGAAAGACCAAATCAAATGTGTTTCTCCGGGTCCATGTACATACTGCTTTCACTTAGTACATGGCTTTTATAAAATAGTCTCAACGCACCGCATTAGAAAATTATGAAAATACAAACAAAGATACCTATTCTTTTGGAACGCACCCTCCGTGCACCCAAACAAGCTCTCCTCTTTGTGGGGGTCCAGGACCCGTGTCGCCGACAATTTGTTAAAATTGTTCTGATTTACATTAGGCAGCCTTAGTCAAGAGTGAAAGGGAAAGTCCACCGTGTGGAGCTTCCTCCGTGGCTCTGTGGGCAGGGAGATGGATTATGTGGGTGCACTGCTCAGCCAGTCCTGCCGATGGGACTGAAGGATCAGAAACCTTTTCAAAAAGCACAACAAAGCACTAAAACCAATGCATGTCAACTCACATGGGCACTCGGGCAGGGCTGCAC
The DNA here is from genome assembly GCF_031168955.1 of Gadus macrocephalus. Classification (NCBI taxonomy): domain Eukaryota; kingdom Metazoa; phylum Chordata; class Actinopteri; order Gadiformes; family Gadidae; genus Gadus; species Gadus macrocephalus. The sequence continues at coordinate 6,240,480 of NC_082390.1, read as the reverse complement.
ATCCTGTACGTACCGCCGCGTGGTACAGATTCAAAAACGCGTTTCCTTTAACCAATGGCATTTGGGCACATTATTAGAATGTATGCGTTCAATTCAAAATCGAGATTTCGACGGCATCGCCTCTTGGCAGTGTAAAATCTCGAGCCCTACGCGCCGATGCTCGCGTCCTTACTTCTGCTCGTTCTATCAGGCTAGCCTTGAGGCCAGCGTTCAGCCGAGCATTGCCGGTGACTAGTCACCGAACGTAAAACATCACATCTTGTACATCGGTTAGTATGCTCCCGTGCCCCGCCGGGCGCAGGTCAAGCGGGGCCGGCCTGCGCCCGGCGGCGATAATGAGGCGTTCTATCTAGCTCTACAACTACAGTAGATTCAAATTATGGTCTACATAGAAAACACATGTAGAGACGCTGTGGTTAGTAGCATCACGGTGTGCTTTGAAAATAGGAGGCGGTGGGGGGTGGGGGGCTAGGGGGGGGGGCACCAGGTGCTGCCCACAGTGTCCGGCGTCGCGCAGTCAGAAAGAATAAGCCTCGACGCGGCCGTTACAGACCGATGGCCTCTCGAAAAAATACAAACATGCAATAATAACTGCCATTTTCCTTCTCCGCCTATTTCTACACATACGGGTAAGATGGAGACAAAGACAAACAATTCACACGGATTAAAAACATCCTAAAATATGTGGTTCTTTCCCCCTTCCTGTTATTTTTTTTAATACCAAAAGCTGAAAGAGATAACAGGAGAAAGAAATGAAAAAATAAAAAGCTTGCACAAATTAGCGGCGTGAGAAAGAGTCCACCCGCGTAAAACGGTGTCCTTGATTTAACGATTTATCAAATGAGGTTATCCAGGTTAACTGCTGCGCTGCGGTCGACGCATGGCAGGAAATGACACAGGGCGTGGCGATGGAAGGGGGGGGGGGGGGGGGCAGGGGAGCTGGGCTGGGCTGGGCGGGGGTGCTGGTGTCCTTACTTGCCGGCTCCGTCCGCGGTGCTGGCGGCGCCGAGGCCGAGGTGGGCCACAGCGTGGTCCACCGCCCCCTGGAGAGGGGTGACCACGCTGTCCAGGAGGCCCCTGAGCTCCGTGCCCACCCGCTTGGCGTCCAGGTGGGTGTAGGCGTACCAGACGGCGCCCGCCACCGCCGCCAGGAGCAGCAGCCGCAGCAGCGAGCGCAGGACGCCGCACAGGAAGCCGCCGCCGCTGCCGCCGCAGCAGGCCGCCTTCCCACCCGAGCCCTCTGAGGCGGCGTCCCCGCAGCCTCTGGAGAGGGACTCGGAGCTGAAGGGGCGGCTCTCCCTCTGGGCGCTGCGCTTCAGGAGGGACTCGTCCAGCCAGTACTCGCTGGGCTTCGGCGGTCGGCCCGCCGCGCCTCTTATGGGCCGCCTGCAGGTGGCGCTGAGCGGGAGAAGAAAAGGACACGGGAATTAAACGTGCTGCACGGAGAAGGAGTTGTTCTTATTTGAGGATATTAAAGTGTCAATATAAGTGCTCTACAATAAACAATTATTGTTATGAACAGATTAAAAAAAAGGTAGGAAAGGCAGTGATTCGTCCAATCATTGCAAGCTACCACCTATCCTACCTTTAAATGCAATATTGGTTTATGGTTTTCATAAACCCAGCAATAAACATGCAGAACCATAAACCAATAAACTAAACCCTATAAACTACTAGGTGACCATGAACAGGTGCACCCCGCCACCACCCGCCCTGATTGGAGGACACTGAACAGACTAAATACTGAAACTAAACTAAAGTGTCATTAAAATTAAAAAGGTTCTCTCTGCAGAACGCTATGTGAAGAACCAAACCTTCATCAACCCCCGACAGAGGTCTTGCAAAAAAAATAAAATAAACGTAATTCCAACAATTAATCAGGAACCATGGCGGCCAAATCAAAAACTTGTTTCCTTCTACACCAAAATTAGATAACCGCGCTAAATACGTAATTTGTATCAGACAAATTAGAGGGTTAACAGGCAAATGCTGGCCTAATCTCCTCCGGCTGGAATAAGTGTTCTCAATGGGACACACACAGGCTGAGTGAGGAGTGAGCAGAGCGGAGGCTAACCAGCTACACTGCCAGAGCAACGCTAATCCCCTACTCCTACTACTAGTGCAGGTTGCAACAGGAAAACAAGAGAATCAACGTTACTATAAATATATTAAATACCCACCACACTCATAGTTAGGAGGAACACCGTCTTTTTGACCAATCTTTGTTGTTGTTTTTCTTCTCGAAAACCAATATATTTGTATAAAATAAATATTCTGAAACCCACTATTTGTGCTTTGCCGAATAGTGCATTGTGCTCCACACCTACTATAGACACATGGACCATCTGTCTGAATCACTCCACTCTTAGTGATGAAATAACTGTCGGGCATGGTTTCACATTTAACATGAGGTAAGGCGAGCATATGTGTACTCATTACCTGATGCCCATGGGCGTGCTGAATTCATTGGCAAGGATATCTTCCACCACACTCTCGCTGCCTTTGGTAGGCGTCTGGTCCCCGCTAGCCAGGGTCTCCTCCACCACCTTCCAACACATACAAGAAAATACGATTCAAAAAGGCATCTTCCTACAACACCACAGGAGGGTTGAACATGATGTACAGTGCACGTCGCAATCTTAGTCATTGTTCACGATAAAACCAACTGGATACTTGGTTATTCTAGAATATCTGGTCAAGAAGTTCCAAGATGGCGGCTTGGAATGCTCTTTTGGAACTCCAGATCACATGATGTAAAGTTTCCCGTTGGCAGAGAGGCACCAGAACGGCTCCAACCTTGGTCTGCCTTCTGCTGCTGGTCCTGGTGGTGACGGGGATTTTGCCGCGGCTCCTTATGGCTTTCTCTACAACAGGCGGAGGCTCAGGAGCACCCATCTCCTCTGGTGGTCATGAAGGGCAACAGAAAACACAGCATGGTGAAATTAAGTCATCCAACAGCACTGGGGATCGTCTTTGCTGACTTACGGATTTCATTGAGTTTTCTCCATTTTATAGCACATTTATTATTATCCATTAATGGCCAGTTAACAAGTGTCGGTTACATTTAGAAAAGAATTAGGAATAAGTCCAACAATAAGAATACGTATCCACAGATACACTGAATACCTACCGTACCCATCAACTAAAGCACAGGGCAGAAAGGCAAAAGATGGTCAAACTCTATTGAGCGTATAGGTATTGGGCATAGTAGGATACTGAAATGGTCAGGAAGTTTGACTCTCACACAAAAGGTTTAAACCCCATTGTCTGCAGCCGATCGATGGGCCTCCCAGTCTGAGCCGCCACCCCCACGAACCATGTCCCTACCCTTGCTGGCAATCGTAGTGCACAGCACTGCTCTTACTACATGTGTATAAATATACTGTTCCATTACTATAAACATATATACATTAGGAACTATAGGGCAACAAAAAAAAAAAGGCATCAGCGAGTCAATATTAATATACAAATAAGCATAGCTGCTCCCTTTAACCCAAGCAGAAGTAACTTTGCATAAGAGGGTTTGGCCAGCAGAGGTACTGCATGAAGTACATTTGATTTGAACAAGGGTACCTGCATCTTTCAATTAGGAGTTTCCTTAAGCCAGGTAAGGAACTTAGTTAGTAGACCCCATCGTTTATGTAAATTATGCAAAGCGCTACATTGTGTGAACTAGCTCTGCTTTGTTTATGCATGTTGTGCTATTTTTTTTCTTTCTTTGGTGCTTCCAGTTAAATTGTTTAAAACAAATCCAGTTAAATCAAATTCTCTCACAAGTAAAATAATCCCTGGCCTAGTGGGTCACCAAAGAAAAGGATAATTTCCTACAACACTCAATTTATTTTAAAGATCATGTAAATAAAACCAATGACAACAACAGGTGCAATGTATACATATTGAGGATTTTACCGTCTTCCTTGTCACTGTACTGGTCAGTATGGGTGTTGCCGTTCTGGTTAGTGTCTGCCAGGGCGGTGATCTCTGGGACAGCCTCTGTAACAGTAGGACTGTCAGATGGGGGCTCATCCAAAACCTTCTGCAATTTCCTCTCATACAATTTACGAGTGGAAGCTGCACAGAGAAATGAGTCACAGGAAATGTTGTCACACAAGCAATATCCTCTCGATGCATTACTTGCTTGACCATTGAACACATTTGAGAATTCAGTTTATTTTACCTTAATTGGATACTTTATTTACAGGTAAATAAATATATCATGTTACATCTTTAATTATCTTACAATCATTGTAAAGTACCGAAGGTCAATGTTGACATTTGAATAATGCCTCATTATAAATTAAATACAGTTAATAATTACCTTGCATATCTGATCATCACTGAAAATTAAGGATCAAACTGGTAGGCATTGAAAATACCATCGGAACTCACCCACAATGGGTCCAGTATTAACGCCATGCTTTACCAGCTGTTCCCTCAAGTCTTCATCCGTAATTTCGGTCACGTCTGTCTCCTCAGTGCGAGGCCTGTCCGTCTTCCTTGCGGCCTTCTGAAACGAGACATTCACAAGTCAAGACACCAACCAGGTGAACACACCAACCCACTTCAACACAATACAACACAAGAGGAGGAGCGCATGTCACACATAAAAAAACGGCGCCAAATAAAGACACGTGATTCCGTCTCCACTTTCAATACAATACAATATAAAGACAACACCAACGTACTCTCCCAGAGCGGCTTCTGTTGGAGACCACGGGGGTGGGGAGCTCATCGTCGCTGGAGAAGGGGTCCGGGGGTGGCGGGCTGCTCTTGGTGTTCAGCGCGGTCAGGTTCTTGAGGTAGAGCTGGATGTACACTTCCTTCTTGTGCTCCCCGCTCGGCAGAGCCACATTGTTGGCCAGCAGCTCGTTCTTGAGCTTATCCTTGGTGAGGACCGACGGATCTTCAAGGAATTCAGCCATGGCTTATAGAGATTGTGTTTGATTTTGATTTTTTTTGGGCTTAAGGATGTTGAAAGCGTACCTGGCTCTTCTCTCAGACAACAACACAGACAACGTGCCCGAATAGCGCTGTTGTCAAACGGCGCCTAGTTGCTAACAATGTAGCCCAAGCCCAGCAACACACGTTTAGCTAATTAAAGAGCCACTTTCACTTAATTTTCCGCTAAACAAAAACCCGTGCGCTGTATTTCGAACAAAATCCGTCTCCGGCGAGCGAAACTTTATCTTAATTTAATAATAAAATAAGCAAAAACATGAATGAATTGTGTTAGCAACAAAGCGGCCCACTTGCTACTGTCTCTCCGTAGACGCATCGGAGCTAAACAATAACAGCGCCTGCTATTGGCCGCGTTGCCCTACAAACTGCACTCTGATTGGTTGGCTATGAATGGAACCCTGGCTGACTGTCGCCACAAAGAAACCACACTCAGTAGCGGTTTACAGCTCTTATCAACTTACGAGATTTGTGTTTTCTATTGGTGAATCATTAACATTTGTTTGAAAAGTAAAACCCCAAAAATCTGATATAAATTAACCGAGCAAGCCTGACAATATAAAACCTTATGAACCGAGTAGTTTTTCATAAATCTAGTCCGAGCTGACGTTTGGAGAAATATGTTGTCACTTTTGGTTTAGTGGTTATCAATGCAGTCATATTGAGGAAGTTAAATGGACCTTAGGATAGACATTCTACTTTTGTACAGAGGAGGGCAGCATTAACTACTTCTTTACCCAATCCGATAGGACTACAACGTTTGAACCGTGTGCATCTTTTTTTTTTATCTTTTATTATCTCTTTCAAATGCATGCACGCACGCAAGCACGTAGTCTTTCTCTCGCTTCCTCTCTCGTTTTACCCCACCATCTTCTCTCTCTCGCTCTGTCTCTGTCTCTGTCTCTGTGTGTGTGTGTCTCTCTCTCTCTCTCTCTCTCTCTCTCTCTCTCTCTCTCTCTCTCTCTCTCTCTCTCTCTCTCTCTCTCCTTACAATCTCTCTCCTCACTCTGACTACCTCCCCCTCTGCAGACTTGTGAGTCCGGTCAAGTATCTTTGGTCTAAGCAGGCTCGTCAAGAACTCTGTGGCGGGCCTCTGGTTGCCTCTGGGACAGGTCTGAGGTGGCAGCGTGGCCCACCTGTCTCTCAGACCTGCCTCTCTGGGACTTTATGGGATGCTGCTGGAGAAACCAAGCAATTGATCCCTACCTCAACTCCAAACCACACTAAACACAGCACTTCAAGTATAGTTCAGCTTTTTCCATAGAGAATTTGCAAATGGAGCGCAAGCATAAAAAAAAGTGGAGCCCTCGAGAAACACCTCTTAAGCTTTCTTTGTGTGTAATTTATACAGAAAATAAGCCCTGAGCCAAGAATCATAGAAAGTGCCTCTTTAAGCATAACAGTCATGGCCTCTGAAAAATGATCAAAGTTCCCTCGTTAATCGTCAACATTCACATTCTCAGGATAAGTTTATTTAAGAATGGAAATGACACACAAATAGCCGGAAAGGGCAGTATACATTGCACACGGTTTAAATACTGATTTATTAAATCAAGGGGAGGAGGAAAAAATAAATACATCTCTGGCAAGAAAATATAACGCAAAAGCAAACATGTTTCGTAACCATGTATATCATTTTAACGATATATAGATTTCCTGTTTGAATGCACAGACCTTCATGTGAAGACCAAGGCTCCCTATAGTAACATGTAAGCGCTCTTATACAGAGAAAGGTGGCTACCTCTTTTGCCTGCCGTAATCTCCGACAACAATCTTTAATCCTCCGCGGATGTCATTCCTTAGTGCCAGACTAATTAAGATCAGTCCCTGCCGGGCTTCCTGTGCCAGGAGCTGGGCAGGGTCCGGGACCAGCGGGTGAGGAGCGTTTCTCTGGGAGCTAAGATTTGTGTGTCCTGGCTTCGGAACAGCAATAGTAGTGCTCACACAGTATATTTTCAGCCGTTGACAATCCAAACGGCGCTCACAGGACACACACTTAGTGTGGACGTTACTCTCGGAAGGGAAAGTGAGACCCCATTCTGGCTCCTGGTTGATGCCCATTTGGCACACGGTTGGCCTGTCGCTGCCATCGCAGCTAAGTAGTCCTCAAAAATATTTGCGTTATTATTATTCTTATGATTTGAGCTTTCGGCCGTTTTGATTGGCGATGGGCGACAGAGAACACTGCTCATGTCTTCGCAGAGCCTTGGATTAAATATAAGTGTGTGTGTGTGTGTGGTTTTGTGCGATTGTGTGTGTAACTCTGTGTAGTGAGGGAAAAAAGTCCCTCCGGAGGTGCCCGTGGGGTGCCATGTCTGATTATTCAGAGGAATACTTCATGTTGACCCTGCATTTCTTCGTAATGTAATGCAGTCACATACAATTATAATAAAGTCATGTTTGACATGCCGCCACCGCCAAAAGCGCCAAGCTACGGTGACCTGCACACAGGCACTGCGTGCGGCGAGAGGGAAGCTTCAACGCTGCTGTAGATCTGTGCTCTCCACCTTGGAATTCAAGAGATCACGGACGCTATGTGCACAGCGAAGCAAAACCGTTGCCAGCAAGTGTCCATGTGTGTGCCAAACACAATCAGCGGCCCTGCCCAAACAGTAATCCATCCATTGTCCCCAAGCTCGGGCCTGACCCTGCAACCATAGGGCCTTCAGGAACTACCTGCAACCCTATACTTCAACTATTAGTGGAACAGGCACGCTTTTATACAGCCAGAAAATCCATCAAACTGGGAAAGTGTTTCTCGTTTCACTTTCGACAATGGCCTGAGATTCTGTCTTGTGTGAGATTCAACGTAATAAAAACTATAAAACAGCATATCAATTTGTTTTATAAAAGCGCAGGGCTTATTAAACATAGTTCATTGTGGAACCGCGATGTCTGTGAGTGTCCCTTTATGGTCGGAGTGGCTCGGGATGAACCCAGAGGGTAACATCACACAGGTGACTGCCAGACTCTTGAGTTAACAGGAAAGGGATATTTCCGTGCTTGAGTTGGCCCAAGCCACCCGACAGACCTTCCTCCACTCAGACCGGTTCTGTCCGCATGGCTGAACCGCCGGTACCGGGCCGGTGCCGGGCGAGGCGCTGCTTCTCAGAAGGCCTCCTGTGATGTGTGTCCGTCCCGGGACCGTCGCGAGCCCGCCGAGAAGACGTCTCCGTCACGGATGCCTGCGCCCTGAGATCACGTCCCTGCTGGGTGGAAGTGAGCTCAACCCTGTGAGCAGGAGACAGGTAATTAACCAGGACTTTTGAATGGAAAAACAGACAATCGGCAGTCACCCACCCACCCACACTCCCTGGACTCCCAGATTGCCAGTTCCAGGCGCGGGCCAATAGCCTAATGCGTTCAGCCTTTCTGTGCGATTGTTGGCGCAGCTTTAGTTTAATTTTCAATTAAGCGTGGAAAAGAATGGTAAGTGGATCAAACCGAACCATACTGCAGGGCAACCCTCTGGGGCCGTGGTGTGAGGTGTTTGGTTGTTGTAATGTCCCCGACACACTGAAATAATGGGCTCTTTTCTTATATCTGGGGCCTGATATTGAAAGAGCAGCAGAGTTTATTACAGTACGGGAGTGGATGCATATATTTCTTTCGGCCGCTAAACTAAGTGACCGAACAGCTCTCCCTCTCTCTAAACCACCAGGCACTAATCTAAAACAAAAACCCTTCACTTCCATCTCTGGGTTTCAACCTGAACAGTCGGATTGGGGCAGTCGGCCCGTCTTGGCCGAACATTCAACACAACCTGCGGCTTGAGTTATTGCGGTATTTGGCAACGCCACTTATTGTCACGTTTACTGTCCTTCAAGACGGTGGGCCTGATGGGCTTAAAGTCGCCCTAACTCGTGGTTTTGAGTGGTAGAGGACCGCGTAGGGTGGGGGAAGGGGGGGCTGGAGACGGGCTCCTCAGTGTGTGGTTCACTCGTGCCAGCGGTGGAGGTCAAACCATGCCAAAAGCTGCAGGATCTTGGCACCGCTCCCCGCCCCCTTGACTTCCAACACCTGAGGTATCCAGCTGAGGTACAATAATTCGACACCTCTTAAGCAGCAGGACTCTTTAGCGTGACAACCGCCGCTTTGTTTTATATTCCCTGCTTATTTTGAATAGCAATGATATATATATACATATATAGTAAAATAAAAAATACAGTCAGCAACACCCAAACTGAGCTTTCGTCCATTTAGGTCATTTGGCCCTCCAGCCCCCCCAAATCCTCCCCCCCAAAACCCCTCCTCAATCTCCGTTATCCCCCTCTTTCCTATGAGGGATTTAACATACACTTTGTGGTAACCCTGCTAAGTTATCTTTTTCCCCTCCTCCCCCCTATGTTCGCTCCGACGCTGAATAAAAGGCTTGTTTCTCTGCGCTTTGCTTGTTAAAACTTCAAGGACAGCTCGCCCCATCTGGCAGTACGTTTTCTGTGTGCCAGTGTCGGGTTAGCTGACACTCCTGTACTTAAGCTAATGGCAGCAAAGCAGTAGTCTCCCATGAGGTACTCACCTTGGAAAAAATCTCCCTGCTCCCTCATCTCCAATCATAGGACTCCTCTCAACACCCTCCCGATGGAACCAAGGGCATAAAAAGAGGCATTGTTTCACCATTGAGGCAAATGTAAGGGCAAATGAAAACATGTAATACGAATGCACTCCCCTGAGTTTGCCCTCCTTCCTGGATTCAATGAGACATTGAGAGGGGAAAGAGTAAAACATTATGTGTGGTGCAAAAACACAGAATCAGCTGAGCCTTGATAGTATCACTGCAGCTCTCGGGACGTAAACATTCAACTTGATTATTTTCAGAAGGGAAGAGCCACTGGAGGATTGTGACTTTTTAAATTAACGTTTATCGACTGGAATACGTTTTTAGAAATGGTTTAAAAATATTTGGTCTAGTTGCACTTCTTTAACATTATTAAATACATTGAGAGTATATATCGAAGTGGCTATACTTGCAAATAACCAGTAAATATGTTTGTCGTTGACTTAATACTGTGATCCGGTTCACTCAGAAGGACTTGGCACTGCTTTTGTTTCAATATATGTTTAAACCATGTGCCTTGGTTTATATTTTTGTTTATGTGAGACTCGACTAATGTGTGGTGTCCTTTTCCAAACTGATTATGTAAACAATGGCCTGAAAACAATATCCCTCAGGGTTATTTTAGAACTTGTGAGCCTATTTGTGTGCCTGTGACCTCACCACTCATCATGTATCACGTTTCATTCTTTCACCACCAGGCCTGTCACACCTAATACTGGGTGAATATGAACGTTGAACAAAAAAAAGATCCCATTTGAGTGACTGTGATACCAGCCACGTTAGAACAGGCCTGAAAAAAGGCCTTAGTAGCCTACAATTGCATTCACAAAAAAAAAACATCGCAATCGTTTAGATTGATCGTTTAGAAATATGAGATAAAAATTTTTTTATGCATGGACAACCTGTTTTGCATTTGTATGCATAAGGCTTCAAAATCATCAACACACAAACACAAACACAAACACTTTGACGTGACATGGTTTCACCGTGTCAAATGTGATTCGCTCAGGAGGACTTCATCCACGACCCGACAAAACACAAACATCTCGCGCAGGTGAGCGTGAGACACCGGCAGAGAGGGGGCCCCTGAGCGGCACGCCGGGGCCCCTGAGCCCCTCCGCCGAACCCCTCCCCCAGTGGAAACCTAAACAGCGTTTTAAGAATGAACAGGTTTCTTGCAGTTTGTTGCTAAATTTAGGCCAGTCCCCCGGTGGGAGGCGGCCGGCTCCGGAGCCATTTCCAACAAAGATGAGCTCCAGGCCCCGGGGCCCGGGGCCCCCAGCGGGTGGGGACCGCCGGTGGTCCACCTTTCTCTTATGCACCGGCTCTTAAGCAAACACTAGAGAAATCCTGCGGTCGACTGCAGCGTGGCAACCAGCGAATGGACTCACTGTGCAGCCACACACAGGTACGGTGTGTTGTCCCCTCCGCCTCCCTCCGTCCAGCCCCGCCCTGCCCCCTGCCCCCTGCCACCCCCACCCACCGCCCCACCATCCCCATGGGCAGGGGTCGGGGGGCCGGTGACAGGCCTTGATGTGTGCACCCGGGAGCCTCCTGGGAACTCCTGGTGGGGGCAGTGTTGGACCTGAGCGCCTGGCGATCTCCAGCTGGCAAACGGTCTCAGTCAAATTGCATTTAATTGAAGTTCGCGATTTCGGGGTATATGTATTTTATGGTAATAGTTGATGCACAAATGTTGGATTTGGAAGGTGGACTTTGTTTTGGATTGTTACCAGTTTTCGTAGTCTTGGTAAAGAGCAAGGCATTTGTTCATATATTTTTGATAATATTTGTAAATAAATTAATATTGACATTCCCTTAACTTTTTATTATACATCTTCAAGCCTAATGGGAGGTCTCTGTGCTTATTTGTACATCATACAACCTTTGACCTTATTGTTTTGAATTCTGAATGACATCAGAAACCAACATCATCAATGTATTGGATCCTGACTAGTTTGAGTTTCTATTATCGCACCTTCATTCCAGAAAGGCAGATATCCCAAATGAATCAAATGAGCTACACCTGTGTTCACCCTGCTGTGAGACCTCTGTGATACGGCTCCATATAACCTCCTAGCCTACACTAGTATTCTGCTACATACACTCCAATCTCTATCTCTTTGCCAGTATGGTAATAAAGTTTTGATGTTGTCATATATTGTTGTATATGCATGTCAATATATATTAATATAAATATATATTTTTAATAGATTGTAACATATTTCCCCTGCACAAAGGTAAGGACATATTGAACATTGGAGGGGTCATTAAGGTAACAGGTTTTGGTTTGAGGGGAACCCTGTGTGTTTATCTGTCGAGGAACACAAGGGGTAACATGCAGGCTGGTATCCATGGAGCTCTGTTCGCGTGTTAACCCCCCCCCCCCTGCCCCACCGCCCCCCCCCCCCCCTACACATGGAGATCATAATTTGGGGAGTCTCAGTGGCTACCTGAAAGGACCACAGGGGTGGTGCATAGCAGGGCTGTGGCTTTCTGAGCTTCTTAGCAGTGCAAGCAGAAGGATTTACGGTAACTCTCAGACAAGCGTTCACAGCTTGGACTCTTGGCAAGGGTACAATATTGTCCCTGGCCGGGCATCAAACCCACTGAATCTGAGGTCCAAAAGTACCTACACAAAACCTTAGGATGTTTGAATGATAAATCTCTGACATTCAGCGGCAGGGTTGAAAAAAAAAACTATTGGCCTGGTTGGGGATATCAATTTTAATTTTAATTCACAGTCAGAATATAGCAGACTGGGTGGCTTGATGGGGCATTGGTCGTCTCCTGGCTCTATTGACACGCTCTTTCTTTCAGGAGAGCAGAATCGGTTCCTGCGTATTCAGCATAGGCGATATATTTCCAAACAACGCTGCAGTTTAGGGAACGGGACAAAGTGCGTGGGACACAGACCAATATTGTCTTCTGGTTTCTGTTTTGAACATGTGTGCGAGAGCGTGTGTTTCTCAACACAAATGTAACTGTATCACACACCCGTTTGAGATCGATATCACCGGTACGTATGGTTTTGATAAAAGAAAAAAGCCAGTTCAGTGAAATTCCCTAACCTGAGTTTAAAATGAAAAACCAAGTGCCAAAGTACCCAAAGGAACTATATGTTAGCAGGGTAGTGATTGAGGTTGTTCATGTGTGTTTGCTTGGATTCACACCTGCTACTAAACATTATATTTCCACATTCCCTTTACAATAAGGGTGCATTTACCAGAATACTGAAACTATGAGTAAAACGTTAAAACAAGCCCTTGCTGTTAATTATGCGCGCGACATCGAATGCCCGACTAAAGCAAAACAGATTCTAAGGTCAGCTAATACTGTTAGCATTGGGAGGGAGACTGATTACCTTGCTACTCTTTGGTTTTGGCGGGCATTTTGTTTTTTTGCAAGTGTAAATATAGGAACGCTCTTGTTTCTTCTTCTTCATTTTCTTCTTCTTCTTCTTCGCTGCTCGTACCCTGCTCGCCCCTAAATGGCAACACTTAGGTGATGTTGTGAAGAGCCAGACCAAACATGCCACAGCATCCCGCAGGGGATAGCGCACTCACACAGGCGCTGCACATTCTTCTGCAATGTGACCCGGCTGGGTTTTTTCACCGGCTTGTCACGGAGGTAAACCAGGAAGAGGAAACCGTTGTCACCTCTTTCTAGCTATGGCTGTTATGGTTTTTCACCATGGCAACCTTTTTTTTTTTTTGGTTGGCCATTATGAGAAGATGTAATGGATAAACAGGGCCAGGGGGGTGGTCAAGTCACGCTTAAACTGGAAAGGACTGAGTGAGTGAGAGAGAGAGAGAGAGAGAGAGAGAGAGAGAGAGAGAGAGAGAGAGAGAGAGAGAGAGAGAGAGAGAGAGAGAGAGAGAGAGCGAGAGAGAGAGAGAGAGGGAGAGAGAGAGAGAGAGAGAGAGAGAGAGAGAGGGAGAGAGATCAGATATGAGTGAAAATATGTTTGTGGTGATATCCCACATACTGCATCAATATTGTATTACGGTATCGTGGCATCAGAGAAGCCACACAAACAGGCACACAAGGCTCTCTAAGAGCATGTGTGGTTTAATGGAAGGCATCGTATCGTGAAAGGACTTGATAGACAGGGAGAGGGAAAACCCTTGAGCCACGGGGGACTTGACGTTCGAGACTTAATTTCATATCATAAATCACTCGAACAGTAGCTTGAAAACAAAACTACCTGAGGTGAACACAATGAAAGGTGCCTTGTACGAATATGCAAGCAAAGCAGGGTGTATGTGCACCCACACCCACCCACCCACCCACACACACACACACACACACACACACACACACACACACACACACACACACACACACACACACACACACACACACACACACACACACACACACACACACACACACAACCACACGCATGCACACACACACACACACACACACACACACACACACACACACACACACACACACACACACACACACACACACACACACACACACACACAACAGTGCTTTCTGCACCATTTTCCAATAACATATTTTCCATTTCCCCCCTTTTTTTGAAGCAAGTCTTTGTTGGACGGGATCATCAGAGAGGCTCGGAGCAAAAAAGAAACCCTGTAGGACATTCAATATGTCCGCGCTTGTCATCAAATGAAACTCATGTTGAATAATGCTTGTTATGACTGCCGCGGCCCGTGTCCGCCCACTCGGTGCCCAGCGAGGAGGGACAGAGCAGAGGAAGTCTTGGGAGTCTGTCTGGCAGTACTTCATCTCAGCAGGCTATCAGGCTGCCACCCTGGTGGACAGGAGGTGGAACTGCCGTTTGCCATCAGGGCAATAAAAATATTATACGATGGACTTCACTGATCCAAAGGTAATGAAGGGTGGCACAGAAGGACAGGATAGTAACACAGGAAATACAACTATACATAAATACTTAGACAATAATACTAAGATAATAAGACTATCAGAACTACAGACCACATGATGAATATGGCAGAGAACTTCAAAGTGCGGAAACAATTACGAAGTTAAAGATCTATTTTTTAAACCTTTATTTAACATGAGGGCTGAACATAGTATCATGGCCCAGTAGCAGGGGAGCCGTTGTCCCTGACGATAAACATGATACGGTAACCCTTTACAATAAGGGTACTTTAATTAACCCTTAAGTACTACTAGTTAATGCAGTAATAAGCATGAACTAAAAGTTAATAGTTAACGCTACAAGTTCATTCATACATTTAATACGGTTAGGGTTAACCTTACTAACCCTTGTCTTAAGTAACTTTATGCCCATTGCTTTCTAATACAGAGAACTAAGAAACTTGTTTCCTTCTTGTGTAAACAGTAACAAAAGTTAGTCAAGCAACGTAAATAATGTTCCTCAACACTGGTCAACTCACCTATGTATTCTAAGTTACAAGTTACTTTTAATATGCACATTCATCCATAAATGTCTTATTCAGTCCTTAATTTACAGAAAGCATTATCAGGAGCAAATCACCAAAAATCACAAAATCACTAATAACCTAATCATCTGTATTTCTCGGGACAGACCATAGTCACAGCCACACAGAGAGTTCACCCCAGTTAGCGCCTAAAAGTCAACATTCCTGATTAAAACGGGCTTATCCACGGCACAAACCCAACCTTACTGCTCAAACACATTTCAATAAATTTTAATTTCCGCAACCACTTTCCCACATGAGAAGAATGTAATGAATTAGCAATAACAACAAAAGCAACCCCCCAAAAAGCCCTTTACATTTTTCTTTATTTAATGAATTACCATCCACCACACAATGAAAACAAAGATGGCAGGTTTATTTTTCTGTGGTGCAGCCATTTCAACGGGCCGATTATTCACCGGCACTGCCTTCAAACTTTCCTCAATCAGGGGCTTGGTGAGCCATTGGGTTGACTAGAGTGTGAATACAAGAATACTGTTTATTGTACCCTGCTCTGGTCATTTGTTACCAATGGACACATTTTCCGTTAAAAAGTATAAAATCATCTCAACAAAAAACTCATAAAATAAATATCATCTTGGTGCATTTGGATTAGATTTAATAAGTTGACTCAATGCGTTAAAATATTCAAGTTTATTTACTCAAGTTCGTTATTGCAGCCATTGAGTGAGAGTTCATAAAAAAACACACATCGTCGCATGAAAACCTGTGCCCTATACAGCACACACCAAAGCAACGCATGCACTACAGGAAATGCCTTTACAACCTGCAAACGACCTTGTTTGTGTTTTCACAAAATTCGACAAACACCGCAAAAGATTACCGTAAGTGTGTGCACCGTCATGCGCACATGCCTGTTGTGTGCTTGTTGCCGCCGTAACAGGCGGGCGGCTGCAGAAGATGTTTGTGTGTTTGTGTGAGTGTTTATGTAAATGGGTGGTGTATATGTGTGCATAAGTGCCCTGTGTGTGGCCAGACTGTGCGCTGCGTTGATCTTGGCCCCCGGCTGGGGCTGGCGTTCATCATGTCTGTAAAGAAACAGCTGGAGGCAAAGCCAACACCGGTCCTACTCAGGAGCACCCTGCCAGCAGCGACAGATTCCAGAACTTTCCACGGGTCCTCACGTCGCCATGCCAACAAGGCCTTGGCAACGGGGGGGCACAGGCTTGTCCTGATCCACACACACACACACACACACACACACACACACACACACACACACACACACACACACACACACACACACACACACACACACACACACACACAAACACACACACACACATACACACACACGCGCAAACACACACACACGCACACCTGCAGGCCCACCAAGAGTCCAGAATCACCTCTGCTGTCACAGTGTGATGAACAGGTCATTTAGAGTGTTTGTGTGTTTTTAAGAGCAGAGGGCCCAGGTAAAGAAAACCTAGCTGGAGCGGACGGCCTCCTGTGTGTTGCCTCTATAGTCCAACACAGCTCGGGGTCTTCTGATGGACCGCCGCTGCTGCTGGGGGGTTAGGATTGGATGTGTTCAGCTCTTCACCGGGCAGGAGCTTGGACCAACAGGATGTTCACAGAGAAACTACAGCCATCAGTCGCACAATGATGTGTTGTGTGGAACTTGTGTAGAACTAATGGTAATTGGTCTTTGTTTATTGATTCATGGCGACACACAGTGACCTGTGGTATTGTTTTATAGTTTCACTAGGATTAGATGTTGAGTTTGGAAAGGGAGATTTTTGGGCAAAGAAAATAAAGACGGGAAAACTGCCCATGACAGGAAAACCTTATTTAGCAGCAAATCATTAAGTTACACTTACAGTTCTAATACCGGTAAGTAAGGAGCTTAATTCAGTCTGCCCACTTATCTGACACACTTACCTGAAACACGCAAAAGGGTTGAGACAAAATGGCATTTTCTTGTGGTGACGTAGGCCAGTTAACTCACTTTAATAGTTATCCTATTTAATATATTTAAAATATTGACTGCCACAATGTTTAACAAAATACTTTATTTGTATTTTTTTACTGGTTTCTGGAAAAAAAATACACCCCAATATAAAAAAGCAAGCCATCTATCCAGCTACATTCAAAAAACTGTATTTACGAGGTTGCAAAACAAAATAATTTATATATCACTTCAACACTGCCTCCCTGTTAAATGAATTACCGTCACTGATCTAGATCACAGTGTATCCACAACCTAGCAACTGCATCCAAAACCTGTAAAATCATACTGGAGCCACTATTTCACTCACGCCAAGCCCTTGAAAGGAAAACCCATGACTAAAGACATAAACCAAAGTCGATCTTAAACCCATATTTTGTTCTCTTGGAGGAGTGTCACGACCCCTTTCCACCGTTCAACTCGTATCACCTCTGGCTCTGGCACATTGCAGGTCTGGGACTGGTTGGTTAAGAGGTACGGTGACCGAGTGTTGACCGTGTGTGATCCGCACACTCCATGTCACCAAGATATTGAGTAACCCCAGAATCAAATATTACGTGAAAAGAATCGGCCGTTTGAAGATATTTTTGTATATTCGGCAAGGATGACGCTGACTCTGTAATCAAAGCAAGAGGGTTGAGGTCTGAGGGGAATGGGGGTGATCTTCACGGTGGCTCATACACGTATGAACTGTGTGTGTGTGTGTGTGTGTGTGTGTGTGTGTGTGTGTGTGTGTGTGTGTGTGTGTGTGTGTGTGTGTGTGTGTGTGTGTGTGTGTTGCTTGGAACACAGAGCCTGGTTGACAGCATCTGGGCTCAAAGTTGGTCAGATGTGCTCCCGAGGCGGTTGTGACTGGGCATTCTAATTCAATTATGAAGTGAAAAAACCCCGACCTTGTATTAAAGGAAGAAAAACAAACGGTTATGCACATCATAAAAATGTACATTTCACCTGGTGTATCTTGGCTGAACAATGTTGCGAAAAGGCCAAACGTCATCGCCCATGGAGACCAAGTTATACACTCTTTTCTCATTTTTTTTTAAACAGCAGCACACACAGCAATATTTATTTCCTCCTACGCTCTTAAATAACTCGGGGCAGGGCCCTCCACCAACAATATCTAATCCTCGACGTGCACTTAATCGTAAAAAAAAAAGAAACCACGAACAAACATTAGCATTCATGCTAAAGCGGCGGCGGCGGCAGGGGAAAGGGAGCAAACATGATTTGTGTATGGAAGTGGTGTGCGGGGACGGCCTGATGGATGAGCAGGGAGAGAACAGAGCTCTGTCCTCGGGAGACACCCAGGGCCTGCCAGCTCCCAGGGATGCGTGGGCATGTCCTGTAAGAGATCAGGTGTTTGACTCTGTCTGGGAGGAAGGAAGTCCTTATTAATGTGGAGGAGGAGGGGGAGGGAGAGGAGGAGGGGGAGGAGGAGGAGGAAGAGGGGGAGATGAGGAGGAGGGGGGGGAGGAGGAGGAGGAGGAGGAGGAGGAGGAGGAGGAGGGGGAGGGGGAGAGGGGGAGATGGAGGAGGAGGGGGAGACGGATGGAGGATGAGGAGGAGGAGAAGGACGAGGAGGGAAAGGGAAGGAGGAGATGGAGAAGGAGAAGGGGAGATTGAGGAGAAGGAGGGGGGAGATGGAGGAGGAGAAGATGGAGGAGGAGAAGGGGGAGATGGAGGAAGAGGGGAAATAGAGGAGGAGGAGGAGGAGGAGAAGGCCAAGAAACCTCAGGCAAACTTGACCACACATAAACACATAAATATACACACACACGAACATACACAATCACACACACATTCACACACACACACACACACACACACACACACACACACACACACACACACACACACACACACACACACACACACACACACACACACACACACACACACACACACTCACACACACACACACACACACACACACACACACACACACACACACACACAGAGGCATACACACACACACACACACACACACACACACACACACACACACACACACACACACACACACTCACACACACATGCACGCAACACAAACCAGCACAAGCAAACTAGTCTCCTATTGAAGTGCCATGGGGTTCATTACTCCAGGACAGATGCTTCCACAGGGAAAAGTCCCCATCAGGAGCAGACATCAGCAACTGCACAAGGTGTTAAAACAAATCCGAGGGCACTTTGGACTCCTCCAGCTCTGTCGTCCAAACACAATATCTGCCCGCACCTCTTCACCCATTCTAGGCAGCATCTTTGGGTCTGGTTGGGGGAAATCCCCACCACCCTGCCCGCTATATATAGACTAACCAGTGGACGTTAAGCACCAGCGACATGCAAAAAGAAGAGATCACACCTACCCAGCCACTTTGCTCCGCCGTTAACTGCAACTTTATAAGGTTGACACATCACCTCGCTGTGATTCCTTCTGAACACCACAAGGTTCAAACATATGAGCCCGTGGGACAATATAACCCAAACATGAGTCAGGTTTGTGCATGTGTGTGTGTGTGTGTGTGTGTGTGTGTGTGTGTGTGTGTGTGTGTGTGTGTGTGTGTGTGTGTGTGTGTGTGTGTGTGTGTGTGTGTGTGTGTGTGTGTGTGTGTGTGTGTGTGAGTGTGGGGGCGCCTCATTTTTTCCTACAACATCCACTCAAGGTTTGAGTGGGGGGACAGTGGGATGTGTGCGTGTGTGTGTGTGTGTGCATGCATGTGTTTGTGTATATATGTGTGTGTGTGTGTGTGTGTGTGTGTGCATGTGTGTGTGAACGTGTGTGCATGTGCTGTGTGTGCATGTGTGTGCGTGCGTGTGTGTGTATGTGCGTATGTCTGTGCATGTGTGTTCTCGCAAGTGTGTGTGTGTTTGTTTATGTGTGTGCACGCAAGCATGCGTGTGTGTGTGTGTTTGTGTGTGTGCGTGTGTGTGTGTGTGTGTGTGTGCACAATAGCGTGTGTGTGTGTGTGTGTGTGTGTGTGTGTGAAGGCCCCAGCTCAGAATCACTGCAGCTTTATTTACAGCTCTTTGAACGAAACTCCTTAAATGCCGGTTTTGGTTTTGCTCCCACATTAAGGCTTGGGGACGCCCGAGGGGTGTCGCAGGGTTTCGGAGACCTCTAGGCCGCGTACAACAACAGTTGTGGGCCTTTGACTTCCTTCCTCTCTGCTTCACACGGCCGGCGATTGTGGTTCAGGTGGTGGTTTGAGGGGGTGAGGATTGGTCGACTCGAGTGCGTTGGCCGTTCTGCAAAATCTGCTTCATGGATTTAGACGGTTGGAAAAACCAAGGGAGGGACAGAAAACAAGCCGGCTGGCAGGTGCCAGTGTTTGGGTTAGTGTGGTGTTGATTTATCCGCTGCCCAGAGTGTCTAATCGAATGTCTAATGGGCTCACTGTTCATTAGTGAATTAGCACATTTGAACATTAACTTCTTCAAGGTCAGGGAAATGTTTTGAACCTCAGGATGAAAGGGCTGTGTTGGAGTTTGGTTTGCAGTGTAGAGTTAGAAATCTAATTTAAAGGATTTCCTGGGGATTATTCAGCCTGGATCTTTTGGGTATAAGGGAAAAATGTGGACAACAATTTTTGAAATTTGTTCGATCACTACAGCTGTAAAGGGCTGCAACGTGACCCTTTGGATAAACTGCACCTCATAAATGTCTTTCCTGTAAAAGTGTTATTTTTGCCACTGACCGGCTCAGATTATATTCATAAAATTATGGAAAGGATCCCTAAAGCGAAATACTACTGTGTGTTATTGTGTCCAACCAAGTCTCACTCAAGGAGAAGTCTCACACTGAAATCTCGTTTTTGCAGGAAAGCCATATTGTCATTACAATCTCAAACCC
>NC_082390.1:6109703-6214703 GCF_031168955.1 Gadus macrocephalus | reverse complement strand
AAACACATGACCTTGAAACAGATCAAGAGGGCGCCGTGAACGTTTGACATTTCAGCTCGTAGAATGAAACCTTGAAACATCCAATCATGTGTCTGTCCTCTAGACAGCGAACACAAGACCCTGTACGGCAGCAGAACTGTTGAAATCAGTTATGAAGGAGTGCGCATGCACTGTGTGTGTGTGTGTGTGTGTGTGTGTGTGTGTGTGTGTGTGTGTGTGTGTGTGTGTGTGTGTGTGTGTGTGTGTGTGTGTGTGTGTGTGTGTGTGTGTGTGTGTGTGTGTGTGTGTGTGTGTGTGTGTGTGTGTGGAAGAAAAGCGCATTCCAGAGGTGACAGTTATGATTAGTAGGTGTGAATGACTAGCAGAACGCGCGTCCAACATGACTCGCCACGCAGCTCTGTGAAAGGCATACCTCCGCTGGACTAGGGATGGAGACGAAGAAGCCTGCGCTGTCTATATTTCATGGTTTAAAACCATTAAGGGGCAATAGTGCCTCGGTGAAGGCCGTTTCTCAAGTGAGGTTTTTCCGAACTAACTAAAAGTTCCCCCCACGTGAGACATGCGCCGAGCCCCAGAGCCAAGAGTATGAGCCACGGAGGGGTCGGTATAAAACCCACCAGAAACGCATGGCTTTGTTTCGTAGCAGTGAATTAACGCGTTTATGGTTTCGGCCAACATGTGCACTCTGTTGATCTGTCTGTTGAAGGGTTAGAGAAATGTTTTGAGGTAATTTGGAAGTTTGATCTATGCTTTGGGCTTCAAACATATCTAGTGGCGTGTGTTTTTGCTTATTTTTGCAATGTATGCATTGTTGTGTGATGGTTTAATATCACACCTAGTTATTGGAAATTAGCCATGCATTAGTCTATAATAGTCTATGAGTAATAATAGTGCTTAAAAAGTTAACTACTCCCTACATGGATATTGAATGCATAAAAGTCCAACAGCAGAAAACTGAAAAACTCATCCAATAATTCTTGAAATGCAACTCAAGTGTTTTATTGCACAAAAACGCATTCCACTCGGATTAAACAACAGTAGAATAATTGCAACTCTGTCTAAAAATAGGAGATTCATTCCCCTTCTTCTTTCGACCTATACCGGCTGAGGTTCAGTTGGGGAGGGGGGGGGGGTCGGGGGGGTTCTGCATGTATATGCAGACGTAAGCCAAAGTGAAGAAAGAAGAAATATTTGAGCCCCGGGTTGTGGTGGCTGTTTGCGCTCCGTGTGTACGTGCAGTGTGAAAAGGATGAAAACCGGGCAGGAATACTGTTCTATGTTAAGTGTGCAATTTAGCGTGAATCAAAAGCAGCTTTCCTGGCTCCAATTCTGCTCGCTGCTCTCTGCCAGGAAATGGGCTTTTTTTTTTTGCCAGGTAAAGTCTTTGCAGAATGGAATCGAATGAGGTATTTTTTTTCCCCCATACTGAATGTTGGAGGTCAGGAACGCTGAGAGCTGAATATTGGAGACCCCATGCTGGATTTCGAGTAGGCCTACCGGCTGCTTGTAAAATACTGAGCACTCTGTGAAATAATTTGCCACCCACAGGGTTTAGGTATACAGTCCGTGGAAGAGGCTTATCAATAGCCTAAAGTACTCAGAACAGAACATAATAAAATAAAAGTTTTCATCCTGGAGGAACTCACATACTATTGATCTATTATTGTCTAATACACAGTATGGAGGTGAATGAAATGCATACTACTTTACGAGTACTAAAATATGCAGTTTTCCTTACAATTGTAGGCCGGATTTATGGACCACAGTGCTTCCTAACAGGCCTCTGTGGCCATATCTTTGTGTACTTATACTCAGAGTAAGATCCAATCTATACGTATTAAAGCATAAATCTAGTTAACTCTACACTCTATGTACTGCCGTTAACCCCACATAGTTTCACAGTGCTACGTTCCAGTAAAAGAAAAGACTCCGTTTTCTGATACTTTTATGAACCTTCTTTTTTATTGCTTAAACAGGACCATACATCGCAAGATCGTAAAGTCAATGGATGCGATTTCAGGGGTCTTTTAATTTCTTGCTTGAACATGACCGAGGATGGAGGAACCACATTAATGAAGAGGTACATTAATATCAGGAATATTGGAGTGCACTTTTACAACTCGTGTTAAATTCTTCTGGTTACCGGTGGTTATAATGAGTTACTCTCCAGTAGATGATGATAGGAGACTGTTAAACCTACTGGTATCATTACATCTACACTACCTTCTAATTAATTTACAGTACGGCTAAAAAGCAATGTTCACATTTTGTTTACACTATGATTAGCAGAGTGACGATATTCCATCAATAAATCAACAAAAGGGTAAGTGAATATATAAATATTTTTTCTCTGTTTGTATCCATTTACTTTGATTGTACCTTCATTGGGAAACTCTTTAAACCCCAGTTCAGAATAGATTTGGGGTATCTGCCTGCCAACACAGACAGAATATTTCCAACAACACTTAAATATTTGATGATGACATCCTCATGCATATGGATGGTCTGCGGCCGGCAAAACAGTTCCTGTTTCCCACAAACTGACAAGAAAAACGAGAGATCTCACGATTCTTAAAAAAACCCAGACAACTAATATTTCCCTGCGCTAGCGGTGCCTTAGCCCTTACTCCTATTCACTTGATATTCTGATCCACGGGTCACTCTCCCACCATCACCACTGGCTGGATGTGAGGAGCCGCCTCAGAGCCCACCATTACCAGTGAGTGCGGAGCTGTGCTGCCCAGCAGCGAGGAGCAGAGGAGTGCTGTATTGAATGGTGCTCAGTGGAGAGAGAGGCTGTGGGTTGGGTTTCTCTGAGGTTATGGTCATTCTCCCCTGGGGGAAGTGGTGAGGCCTGGCTGTTTACTCTAGAGCACCTCCCCCCCCCGCCCCCCCCCCCCCCCCCCCAACCCCCCTCTCGGATGGCCCCTGCTCGTTACCCTTGTGATTACCACCATGGGCGCACACCTGTCCCTCCTAAGCCGTCAGAGATGTGACTTTGGAACCGCGATGGTCGTCAATGTTTCCATGGGCGTCACACGCCGGATTGTTCTGGATCTTTAGTGTTCTCTGCGCTAATTGCTCGGTCGGAGGCGTTGATGTGTGCACCGCGTTCTTGCCACTGCAGGTGCGTGTTTTTGTGCGTGTGTGTGTGTGTGTGTGCATGTGTATGTCTGTCTGTCCCCATGCCTGCAAGTTTGTATGCATGTGTTTCTGTGTGTGTTTATATATGTGTGCTTGTGTGTTGAATCTGTGTGTGTGTTTTTATGAATGTGTGACCAGGATTGTGTAGTTCTGTTTCCAGGTCTATGGGGAGGCATGCACGCACAGTGCATGTGTGTGTAGGCAACCATGCATGCGGATGTATATGTTTTTAGCGTGGGTGTCTGTGAGAAGGGTGTGTGTGTGTGTTTGTGGTTGCGTGTGTGTGTATGCATAGTTGTGTGTGTGTGTGTGTGTGTGTGTGTGTGTGTGTGTGTGTGTGTGTGTGTGTGTGTGTGTGTGTGTGGATGTGTAGGTGTGTGCGTGTGGGGGTGTGTGTGTGTGTGTGTGTGTGTGAGTGTATTTGCGGAAGTGTGTCTAGGTGTGTGTGTGTTTAGGTGTGTATGTGTGTGTGTGTGTGTGTGTGTGTGTGTGTGTATGTGCGGAAGTGTGTGTAGGTGTGTGTGTGTGTGTGTGTGTGTGTGTGTGTGTGTGTGTGTGTGTGTGTGTGTGTGTGTGTGTGTAGGTGTGTGTAGGTGTGTGTGTGTGTGTGTGTGGGGGGGGGGCGTGCGCGGCAGGACCAACACTTAATGGGCAGGCGCTAAAACAGCGTCTACATCTTCACCCAAAGAGGAGTTCCACTTTTCCTTCTCTCTGCCTCACTGGGTCCAAGCACTCCCCAGCTCTCAGAGCACAGGCAGGCAGCATGCAGAAGACCCCCGTCTCCTCTCCACCGCCCCGTCCTGCTGGACCTACCGTGGCCCCGACCCAGCTCTGCTCCCCCTGAGGGATCACACCGCCACCCCGCCTCCCGGGACACGCGCTGCTGTGACGGCACTGCCCGCCGGTGGGCCGCGGCCAGCCCGGCTATCTTTATCGCTCACTTCATCGGGACGCCCCGGGGAGAAATAAATAACGCTGTCGGGAGGCAAGGACAGGGGGCTTTCCCCAGCCTGCCCTCACGCTGATGGATTTGGACTGACTTTCTGACCAAGCCATTGTGTGTTTGGGAGATTTTTTTTTTTTGCTTTTTTGCTTCCTCTTGCTTGTTTTGATTGTTTTTTTCTGATTACATTACACAAAGCTCCTTTTCAAAGCGTTGGTGAACACAAGTGCCTGTGGATCAGTGTGCTCTGCAGAGATCCCACGTAAGTCTCCTTTCTCTGACTGACATGCATTGCGGTTTAAATGAACAGAAAGAGAAAATTGTCCTTATGGGGGAGTGTTGATCACTAAAAAGTGCTTTTTGTGTTAAGATAAGTGAGCCCAGTGAAAGTTGGGACGGGGGGTCAGCAAGAGCAGGCAAAACAAAGTGCTCATCTGCATGTGCATGTTCCAGAGATGGCGGGCGATGGGACGTTGACGCCTGGGTTTGTGTTTTCTGCAGATCTTCCAGGATGTGCTCTATGGGCGTAGTACACCAGTGGAGCCTGGCTGTGTTCCTGCTGGTTTCCCCGTTGACCCTGGACGGCAGACCCATGGATGTTCCCAGCAACAGGACGTGAGTTACCTCCTGAATCAGTGTCTGTTTAAAGATCCATGCTCTGCTTCGATATCGCTCCATTCCACAACATATGATCAGGAAGTATGTTGAGTTACTTTTGTAATATCAGCAAAACTTAGTTTATGGAATTGAGAAAAAGATTGTGCCGATTTTTTTTAAAAGTGGGCTAAAAAAATCAAAGTCTGTTGATTGTGTGGGTTCGCGGGTGAAAGCCGCAGCCACAAATCTTGTTAATGCTGCCCTCTACTGTCCTGTGATTACCTGGCCTGTGACCTTGGATTTTTAGCAGCCAGTCTCTCAAAAAAATGCACATATTTTCCCAGACATAATGAATGATCTGGATAAAAATATCCAAAACAGTGGTCCTAAGAGCTCCTTGTTCGAGGAGCACTAATCTTTTTTAAATTACCATGTGATTTTCTGGAGTTTTGACCTTTTTTCCCCCCCGACACTGTGACCGTGGTTCTCCAGGAGGCGATCGGTGAGCCACACCCAGCTCATGCACGACAAGGGCCGGTCCCTGCAGGAGTTCAAGCGCCGCATGTGGCTGCAGGAGCTGCTGGACGAGGTCCACACCGCAGACGCCTCCATCCCCCCCTTCCAGGGCTCCCCAAACAGTGGCCCCGGTGGTGGTAGTGCTGGTGGTGGAGGTGGTGGAGCTGGTGGTGGTGGTGGTGGTGGGGGTGGAGCCGTGCACCAGAAGCCCCCGGGAGGAACCAAGAACCTGCCAGTGAGGTTCAGGACTCTGGACCCAGAGGGGGACGCCAACCTGCCCCAGGAGACCAACAAAGTCCTGGCCTACAAGGACCAGCCGCTCAAGGCAGCCACCAAGAGGAAGAAGAAGGTCCGACTGGGCCGGCGGAAAGAGAGCGAGAAGAAGAGGAAGCGGGCGCGGCGGGCTGTCGCGGCGACGGAGGCTCTGCACACGAGGGTCAACCGGGCCTTATAGCTCCCCCCCATCCCTCTGGTCCTGAAGCCTTAAGACCCCAGCCCTAGCGTCTGCGTCCCCCCGTCCCAGACCTCACGGCCTCTGGTTCTGAAGCTCAATCAGACTGAGACTCAGGAGCACAATGAGAACCATTTCAGAGATCCATGAGTGACTTAGTTCATTATTTCTGTTTCTTTGGTCCTGGGCATTGCTTGTATGATTATAATCAGTCACTCCCGCGAATGTATTTCGTCACTATAACAACTATCATAAAACAAAGTGTGTTTTCGTCTTTTAAGATTCATATTTATTCAAGTGGAGTCGACCCATCAACGCAGACATTCACCCCACAACAAAAGTAGGAAAAAAAGATTTGTTCGTCTGTCGTCTGTGTCATCATCTGTAATACCAAAGATATTTATTGTCTGTGCTGTACATAGTGTAATTATTGATGATTGAGACTCTGGGGAGTTTGGACTTTGCTGGACCTATGATTGGTTGCTATTTTTAACACACTCTCAAGCTGGACTGTTTGCTGACCACATCTGTTGGAATTGTTCTTCCATAATTTATTTAGGTATTTATTGTGTTTTTGTGAATGTATCGTGGTGCTGCTGACTGAATTCCATAATGCACTTTAGGTATATCCTGTACATGACTTCATGTAATTGGTTTTTCATTTTCTCTTCCTTTGTTGTTTATGTTGTGTGCTATTTTTCTTGTTGTTGGTTGTTTTCTATTTCCCAATGCATATTTATGGCGTATTGAATGCTTTATCAAATCTCCAATCATTTACACCTTTATAGTCTATTTTTATACTTATGCCAAAGTCAAAGTATTTTCTGACTCCTAATTTTCTTCACTTGCACTGAGGACATCATATACACATTGACCACATAGCAAACATTAAAACTGTAGCCGCTAGAAACGCTTGCCTCTTGTTGTATCTGTCGTCTGCTGCGTTTGGGTTAATACAAGCGTAACGGGCCGTCGAAAACATTAGATTTCAAACATCGAACCATGGCTGTTGACTTTCAAGGCTTAACTTAAAATTCAAGCATTAAAAGGCTTTTAAGGGCACGATAGCGTTTTGTTAATATCACATGTGGCCTTTTTTAATAGTCGGCTCACTCGGCTGCCCAGCACACAGGTAAGGTAATGGAGGGCAGAGCAAATGCATCAGTGTCAGCTATTTCCTGTGCTAAGAGCTGCGGTGCAGGCCATTAGCGCACACAGAGCCATAAATGCTGGGGAACGGGCTGATAAAGCTGCTACCCAAAGCATGCAGCTCACACCAAAGAAATCAATCCAACAATGGGAAAGGCATTAATATCTCCCGGCCAAAGGGGAATCATGGGAAGCACAATCAATGGAGAGAGGCCGTGTTTACTTTGGTTGGCGTTATCAGTCTTGAGATGAGTTAGAGGAGGTGCTTATCTCAAATACTGAGGTATGCTCCTCTCTCCTCTGGTTTGAATGCATCTCATGAACGTCATTAATAGCTTCTGAGGGAATAGATGTAATCAAGTATAGGAACAGGAGGAAAGTTTGTGTGAAAGTTTGAATTACTTGTCAGAGGATGGTTTTTGAAAAATTTGAAAAGGATTACGTTTTTCTGAGATATTCTGAGAAAAGCTTCCTTGGTTTTTAAAGTTTTTTTAGGTTGTAACAAAACAATTGAAAATACCTAATGATGCATATTTTGGATTCAAACCAAATAATTAATGGTAGCCTTTTTGATAGAACGAGAAATGTTCACTCTCCTCAAACAAATTTCATGAGATGCAGGTTTTTAGTTCACCGGAGCTGGACGTGCGCTCTCTCTTTAAACCCGCTCACCCGGAGTCAATTTGATCCAAGTAGTGTTTGCCTTTCCCTCTCCATTCACCAGTCAGCGGCTGGTTAACAGCCCATGGAAAGGAGCTACTCCTGTCACCTTCTCCCATGATGAATTCACAAGGTTCTTTACTCCAAAAACATTATCGTGGAGATCTGCACTCCAGGATGTCACCGATCCGGGCCAGAAAGTATTGAAGAAAGACCATGGTGAGTACGTCCACATTTAAAGAGGTACGGTCAGTGCGATGTGTTCACTAAGTTTATGTCTAAAGCGGTGACTGTGACAGCAGCGAAAGTAAAGCAGCAAGTTTTGGTGATTGATGTTAAATCCAGCAATAAAATGTGTGGGTGTGACTTGTCAGCGGGTGGACTTTAACAGACTTCAGCTTCCCTAATAAACACCAATAAAAATATAATTATTCCCACGAGTGGGATGCTCTGCACAAAAACACAACTTTTAACAAAAACATAACATGGAAATGTTTGGTTAATCTTTTTCCTTTCTGGGGGTGGTGATGGTGGTGGTGGTGGTGGGGCTGATCGTGGGGGTGATGGTGGTGGTGGTTGTGGTGGTGGTGGTCTTGGTGGTGATGGTCGTGGTGGTGACGGTGGTGGTGGTGCCGGTGGTGGTGTTGATGCTGATGCGGTCTCACCACCCAGGCTGCCACCAACATCTACGGGCTGATCTTCGCCTGCACCTGCGGCCTGATCCTGGGCGTGGGCCTCTGCGCCAACATCCTGGTCTTCTCGCTGTTCGCCAAGCACAACAGCCTGCGCAAGAACCGCCTGGACATCCTCCTCCTGAGCATGACGCTGGCCGACTTCCTCACCCTCCTGCTCATCCCCTTCACCCTGCACTCGGCCGTCAGCCAGTCCTGGCCGCTGGGCAACGTCTTCTGCAAGGTCTACCAGTTCCTGCTGGCCTTCAGCCTGGCCGCCAGCACCTACTCGCTGTGCGCCGTGTCCATGACGCGTGCCATGATCATCACCAACCCCTACCGGCCGCCCGACATGGACCTGGTGGTGCTGATGTTCGTGCTGGTCTGGGCGCTCAGCTTCTTCGTCAGCCTCCCCCTGCGCATGTTCGCCACCAGGGACAGCGTGGGCCCCAGCGCGGCCAACTTCACCTACTGCCTGCCCACCATCCACCAGCACCACTACCAGGTCATCCTCAGCCAGTTCGTCCTCTTCTACCTCGTCCCCATGCTGGTGATCGCCTTCAACTACGTGCGCCTGGCTCTCTTCCTGCACCGCAGCCCCGTGATGTCGCAGGCGAGCGCCAGGAACACCCGCAGGGCCTCGATCATGGTCTTCCTGGCGGCCGGGTCCTTCTCGGTGTGCTGGCTGCCCAGCTACGTGCTGGAGCTCTGCGTGTACCTGGGCCTGTACCGCCAGGGCTCGGCCTGGGAGGTGTTCTACTTTGTGTGCACCGTGCTGCAGTACCTGCACCCCTGCGTGAACCCGGTGCTGTACGTGCTGCTGTCCAAGCGCTACCGCCACAGGAGGGCAGAGTGGCTCTTCGGATGCACCGCCGCCGCCGCCGCAAGGAACCGGGTGCATCCTGAGGTGGTCAGCGTCGCCACGGAGAGCCTCTAGGGGAGTCAGTCTGGGGGATCACTCTCTAGTGGAGTCACTCTCTAGTGGATCACTCTCTAGTGGAGCCACTCTCTAGTGGATCACTCTCTAGTGGAGTGACTCTGCAAGAGTCACTTCCTAGTAGAGTCACTCTCGAGTAGTCACTCTCTAGTGGAGTCACTCTGGGGGAACACTCTCTAGTGTAGTCACTCTTTAGTAGAGTCACTTTCCAGAAGAGTCACTCTCTAGTGCAGTCATTCTGGTATGTCACTCTCTTATAGGGTCACCTTCTTCTGGTCAATCTTTAGTTGAAACACTCTCCAGTAGAGTCCCTCACTAGTAGTCACTGAGTCACTCTGGTAGAGTCACTCTAGAAGGTTCACTCTCTAGTAGTCACACTCTACCTTTTACTTTTGAGTTTGAGCGTGATTAGTTATATGAATCTGATTTTACGTTTTTTTGTTGACAAAATAATATGTAAAAGTAGATCAATTTTTTATTGTTCTGACTTTTTGTAAACTTATTGTACGTGCCATTGCCATGTGATTGAATCATTTGACTAAAATGTATTCCTGGACAGCTTCTTTTGATGTTTTTGACATGAGGGCCAAATACTGAAAAATATTTTATATCTTCATTCTAAGCAGAAGATCTAGGTAGCAGGTCTATCTTGTATGTCTGCTAATGTCCTTTCATAATAGCAATGATTCATTATTGTTGAGAAATTAATACTGCAGCAAAATAAAATTTCTTAGGATGTAGTAGAGGTATTTTTTCAGAAAAGTATTTATACTGTTAATAAAACCGTATCTGTTGACAAGTGTTGTTTATTCCAACTACTCAATCAGTATCAAGTTTGCCTCGTTAAAATGGACACAACTCTGGGTCTCGTGAGATACTTTTAATGTTAAATGACCCGGTATTTCCCCTTTTAAAACACCCAAAAAACATTTAACTGAGCTGCATTATCAGAGTCCCAGTCAATTTCCTTTAAAAAGTTTGCTAAAAAATATAATCAACAGGCAGATTTAAACAAGAATTAAGCATCTGAAAAGTCTCAAATCCTAAGTGATCATTCCAATGCATAATATTTCCTCCCAGAGGGTGGAACAGGGATTCGGACCATCACTGGAGAACCAGTGCAGTAGCAGAGGAGGGGTGTAGGGGAAGCCTTCCTGGCCCAGGTAGCGATGGCTGCTCTGTTGGGAGAGTGAGGGGCAGCGAGGGGGTCTGGAGAAAGGCGTGTTGTAGATCTGGTGACGGTAATCAGACACACCAACCCACTGTCTGCCAAGACAGAGCCTGACCTTCGCGGCTGAGGAGATTGTGTGACTGATAATATGATACGACTGACACATAAAAAAAAATACATATATGTATAAATATCTATGCATATATATATATATTACTTCCAAATGTTAAAATAAATATGAATACATGAATGTGTTTTGTTTTACTAATTCACATTTACTTCTTGGCAGTCACCAGCAACAAACGCTGGTGGTGAATGTTGGTAATGTGGGGATTAAATGGAAAAGAAAAGAGAAGTGAAACATAGTCAGTTGCTTGTGTTTCAAGGAAATGAAAAGGACATTGATTCATAAATCTTCAGTCTGGACTGATAAATCAATAGATGGGTGTCTGGTTTCTGCTGAATGTGGCTGAGGACCAATGTAAGATTGCACAAACGCCATGAGTTCCTGAACTGGAACTCAATGCAATTTTGATGGAGAAGTCTTCTTAGAAGTAAACAAAATCCCAGAACTAAAATTAACTTGAAAACAAGACTGTACGCAGGATGTGGGAAGCTATGCCGAACATCAAGCTCAGAGTGCAAAGCTAGATGCAAATGGGGTTGTGAAATGCACTTTGGCGCTCTCTTTTGGCGGATTTCTATAGTCTAATTCTATCAAATTGAATTAAATGCGGTGTCAATGTACAAAAGAAGAAGCAGGAGGTCAGATCCTATTCCCTTTTCTCCTAAACATACAATAATGTGTAGCTCTACTGCTATCTGCCTGCTATTGAAACCCTCTCAGAGCGGGTGAGCCCTGTTTCATCAGTATGCTCTCTGGGCAGTACGTCGTGAGATAACGGGAAATATGAGCCGTGATATCTGATCTCTGCGGTGTACAGTGTGCTGGTATGCATACAGCTGTGCCTCTCCCCACATCTGTCTCTCATGTCCAACAGTCAGTGTGTGTCCACCTGTCGCCAGACGGCATGCAGATTTGAACAGAACACAAAGAAACGCCTCTGAACTCTCACTCTACTAAGATGTACACACAAACAGACATATATAGACACACACACACACGCACACACAAACACACACACAAACATAGACACACAGATCAAAACACACACGCACACACAGACACACACACACACACACACACACACACACACACACACACACACACACACACACACACACACACACACACACACACACAAACACACACTCACACACACACACACACACACACATAGACACACATAAACACAAACATAGACACACAAACCCACACAAACATAGACACACACACACACACACACACACACACACACACACACACACACACACACACACACACACATACATAGACACACACACACACACACACACACACACACACACACACACACACACACACACACACACACACACACACACACACACACACAACACACACAGAAACACAAACGCACACAAACAAAGACATACACTTAAATAAATATATATATGTATTAATATATATATAGGCCTACATTCATATATATATATACATATATATATATATATATTCAGGAGAACAATCACTTATGTTTCCATCAGGTCAGCTAAGTGAGTGGTTCAGGGACGTGTAAGAAAAAGACAAAAATGACCATGACAGGAGGGCGTGCTTCCAAGACACTCACTGTGGAGCCGCTGCCAAGATGTTACTGAATTACGCTGTCACTCAAAAAGTAACCCTTCGTCCCGCTCACTACGGCGTCTTCCGTTCCACACTTATCACAGTTAATTAAGTCTCCACAATCCGTCTTTACATTAATCCTTCATCGGGACACACACACACACACACGCACGCACGCACGCACGCACGCACACACACACACACACACACACACACACACACACACACACACACACACACACACACACACACACACACACACACACACACACACACACACACACACACCAACACACCCACACACTATTTATTTCTACCATAAAAACTGTCTTGTAAATACAAATTGTGTACATGCGTAATAGCACATACATTAATTTGTTCCGACCACCATCTACTGTTTCCTCCGGAAAGAAGGTGTGGATGTACAGTATGGGACTAGGGGGGCCCGACCCACTGGGTTGGGGCCGCCCTCCCAGCCCCATACTGTACATCCACACCTTCCTCTCTGAGCGGCACGCGATACGTTCCCAGGAGATTGGATTCTTGACACACTCCACTGGTTTGAACCAGGAGCGGGGTATAGTTGCGGACACACGCTGTAAGATGCAAGGGGTTGTTGCCATGAGCTAATCGTACCGTGTGCCATACAGGCAGGTGTTGAAGGAGTGGTGGCTGTTTATTTATAGGAGTCTCGAAGGTTCCACAGCAAAGGGCTGGTCTCGGAGCCGGATAGAGTTACAGCTCTGGTGAAAGCTGAAAATACTACTGCAGGGGCGAGCGTGCACAAACTCCCTTACACACACACACACACACACACGTTCACATACACACACATACGCGCTGGCGCGTAGACCAACACACACACGCACGGGCACGCTGACACACACGCATATGCATGCATAAAAACACAAACACACATACAAACGGGCACACGCAGATACATGCGCACATGCAAACTCATATAAACATACACAGTCAGATATTCATGCACATACGCACAGAGGCACATACTGTACATACAAACATTACTAAGCGCATTAATACACACGCACACACACTTTTGCACATGCTCGCAGGCACACATAATTAAACATATGCATACACACATATGCACAAACAATTACAGAGGCAAAAACTGTAAAAACAAGCATTAATATGCACATAAATACACAACACAGACACACACACTTGTACACATATACCCCTGCAAATCAACCGCAATGTCCACAATGTACACAGATATAAATATTTATTGAATCAACTGGTTGTCCTTTCATGGATCGAATGGCCAGTGTTTGGCATCCTATGAAGATATTTAGGGTGCAGGCGAGTGCAATTCCGCTAACACACCGTCACACCGCATTGACCAAAGCGATTTGCTCGTTAAAGCAAAGTGTTTTGGCAGTCGGAAAGAATCGGAGGAGCAGCAAACAGAAAGGTGATCCACTCTGGGATCACGTAAGCATCAATCATCATGACAAGTCAGGAGACATATTTTCATTAGGAGAAATCACTAGAAAGTGATTGTTGAGTACTCTGCCTGGAACACGAAGGTGTAGGTATGGTGAGAGTACGGTGAATGTTTGTACGTTTCTCGGACTTAGTAGGAAAACAGGATGAGGTTGTGGGTGCTGAGAAAGATACTGAATGGAATACAAATGTAAGGTAAATAGGGATAATACAAATCATTCCGGATAAGGCTCATAAATACCTTTCATTGTGCATGAGAATAGGCTACAAGAAAAGGGTGGAAAAAGAAACATCATCAACGTTAAAAGAGTTTTAGACATTTCATGGCCGCACCTCTACTGTTTCGAGATCTCTCGATTCAGCGTTCGACACGCAGTCAACACGCGGGGGACCGGTCACAATGTTTCCCAAAAAAGGGGAGAACCTGGTGTGACCACGAGGTCCAGAGGGGCTGGAAGGATAACCTGGAGGACCTCTCAGGCATCGAGCGGGAATACCGGGCGGCCCATCCCTCCTGATCTTGGCTATCGCATTCTGTCCCCGGCCTGGTCGCCTTTCAGAGAAAACTAAATAAAAGCAGGCCGCCCCACGCACATCAACTGGAGATAGCCGCCGGCTAAAATTGGTGGCTATCAACCTCCAGGAGCTGGCAGAGACCTTGGCTGGGGTATCCCCTTTCTTCAGAGGAAGTCCTGGGCACTGACGGGGGAGAGGGTGGAAGTCGTCCTCCTCTGCTCTCGCATGTAAAGGAGCTCTTCTGAATAGCATAAATACACACACAAGCAGACACCCCCACACGCTCGCTAATTACAATGGGTCGTGTTTCTGCCACGTACCTAACGGCAGCGAGACCCGCGACTAAATGCTGTATGCACTAATTTGAGGGCTGGGTTGACCCTGAACACTGCCCGGCTTTAGGGGACGTGGTGGTACCTTGACAGGGTGTCTTGGAGATCCTCGAGCAGATCTCAGATCAGACCAGATGGACTGCTGCTCTATAGCGATTCCATCAACAAAGCTGGCTCTAGAACCGTCTCAGAGATGGGTTGACCCCTCTAGTGGGACCTTCTGGTAAATAGAAGAGTCCTGTTTTTTATTCTCAATGCACACACTAATGAGGGGGTTCATTCAGTAATTGCACTAATAACAACAGCAGGATCCACACTTACAGGAATACACACATGCTTTTTAAATACTTGGCCTGAGAGGGGGCGGGGAGGTTGGGGGAGACGGGGGCACGGGGACTGGGAAAGCCTAGGGAGTCACTGCCATGTTCTTGCTGATTACCTCATGTCTATACTGGGTATTGGGGGAATCTCGCCCTGTCTATATTTATACAAAGACGGACTCAAAATGTAGCTCATAAAGCAAACAACGGTGTTGGGCTAAATCTGTTGCAGGCCTGAGGACTGCTGCCGGCCAACCGACAGTGAACTCTACTGCAGCGTCCATAAGAAACAACACAATGATAATGTTCATATTTCATTTTGTGTTTTTTATTTGTTACTCTGTATCTAGATCTACTATTTGCTGGATTAAAGTTGAACCATTCTTTACATTATTGTTTATTTGTATGTAAACATAAAGTGCAACGTATAGGCGACATAATATTCATGAAGCGACTATCAATTAAGATTGAAGCTTTAAGCTCTTAAAGAGGGGATTCGAGGGGTCTTTTTTGGAATCCAAACCATCCACCAACCGGATTGATTCCAATCATTCCTCCCTCTGTTTGTTGGTGTTGGTTTCCCTGGATACGCTCCTGGCGTGACATCTGGCTTGTTGACCCAGACTGACTGTGGCTGCTATGCTAACACGTTAGCAGCGGGTGACACCGTGTCTTGACACTGACATTTGACTCTGATACCCAAATGGGGGCTCCGTGAAGGGCCAGGGGGTATTCTCCCACAGTGTCAAGGGCCTATCACGTCGGGAGAATACAGGGTTCGCTTGTCTCACTCATATACTTGTCAAAGGATCTGCGTTGGTGACGTATAATACACGGCTAGGCCGTCCAGCTATAGTACAGGATAGATTTTGAAAGCCGCAATCTTTGATACATGTATGTACTGTATAGGCCTATGCATGTACTACTTTGTGAAGCCTGTATTATTTGACATATCCTAGAGATTATACAGGTGGTATCCCCTTCCCCAGTGAAATAATGGCACATTTATAAATACAGGCCGACTGTGTAAGTTATTGGGCGACTCACTGGGCTCCACGTGCTATCACGGTCTCCTGGTTCTTTTACAGTTGAGCGTAACAGAAGTGGCTTTATAAAGAAATGACTGCTCTATAAATAGGCAGTATATGTCATGGCGCACACATGGAACCGCTCTATATTACAGACTCCACTGTTTGGGGAGGGGAGGAAGGGCGGCATTCATATCTATATCTATAAGCTGTTGTACAAAACAACAACCACCCCTTGGCCCCTTCAGACAAAACAAACACTAAAGAATAGCTGTTAAACAGTGATGGTACACGGCTAAGCTGTGTGTCTTTAAAGGGTCTCTGTGTTCCCCGTTGTAAAGCCGCCTTTAAGTCGTGCGTTTGGTAAATGTTTGTTTGACTGCTTCCTCCAGACATCATGGATCCTTCTGGATGCTCAAGTGTCAGTCAGGCCAGCCCTTTCCCCTGCCGCGGCCCCGGAGAGGCTCGATCATGTCCAGCTCTTTGCTATAAAGCGTTGAACCTTATTTGATACTTGGTAAACATCAGCGCCCAAGGCCCAGATCAGGGGCTCTCTTGGTGTAATAAGCCTAGAGACCCCGGCCTTTACTTCCCCCCGAGGGGGGGGGGAACATTAAAATTATCGAAGCATAGGATGATCCCATTCTGAAAGTGTGGAAAAACAACTGTGAAAATATTGATAGATGTAAATGTAGTTGTTTCTTAGGAAAGATGTGTTAATAATCTGCCGACACACAACAGGTTAATAAGGGCTTAATGACACTTTTACTCCACCAGTAGTCGAGTGCGTAAGAGAGGGACAGCAGCAGCAACAACTGTCATCTCGTCAGCTCGCTCGGGGAGGGCTTTGGAGTTTAAAACGGTGTGAATATGATAGCCATCTCTGGCTATCGGGATTGCTTATGCAAGTGGAGATCCGGAGGCACAACTACAAAGTGGCCCGTTCTAAAGGACTAACCTTACAGAGGCACAACCAAACAATACGACGCTGCGGGGATAGCCAACGGGCACATTGTGGACAGCCGTCGAGGGGCCTCACGTGAAATGATTTCACCCTTTTGCATGGAGAGAGGGGCCTGTTCGAGTTGTGACGAGTGACAACAACGGTGGATATAGAAGCGTGCGAGGGAAGGGGCCGAGGAGGTGAGTGAAGTGGACGGGTTACCCCCCTCCTGGGTAACAAAAAGATGACCGTGGTGTCTCAGGAGAACCGCTCTGAAGACACTGTGGTGGTGGCCGCCCCGCTGTTCCAAGATGCTGTGGACCTGGAGCGAGGAGACCAAGAGTGCAGCGAGCGGGTCCTCATCAACATCTCGGGTCTGCGGTTCGAAACCCAACTCAAGACCCTTTCGCGCTTCCCCGAAACGCTCCTTGGAGACCCGCGTAAAAGGATGCGCTTTTTCGACCCGCTGAGGAACGAGTACTTCTTCGACCGGAACAGGCCCAGCTTCGACGGGATCCTTTACTATTACCAGTCCGGGGGGAGGCTCCGGAGGCCCGTGAGCGTTCCCGTGGACATCTTCATGGAGGAAATGAAGTTCTACGAGATCGAGGACGGAGCCATAGAGAACTTTAAAGACGACGAGGGTTTGATGCGGGAGGAGGAGCGCCCGCTGCCGGACAACGAGTTCCAGCGCCAGATCTGGCTGCTGTTCGAGTACCCGGAGAGCTCGGGCCCGGCCCGGATCAACGCTATCGTATCGGTGGTGGTCATCCTGATCTCCATCATCATATTCTGTATGGAAACGCTCCCGGAGTTCAGAGAAGTTCAGGCGCCTCCACCGCAGGAGAGCGCCAACGGAACCTCCACGCAGGGCAAGAAGCCCAACCCCTTCACGGACCCCTTCTTCATGGTGGAGACGCTGTGCATCGTGTGGTTCTCATTCGAGTTCCTCATGCGGTTCCTCTCGTGTCCCAGCAAGCCGGTGTTCTTCAAGAACATGATGAACCTGATCGACGTGGTGGCCATCCTGCCCTACTTCATCACCCTGGGCATGGACCTGGCGGAGCACCAGGGCAGCAGCCAGCAGGCCGCCTCGCTGGCCATCCTCAGGGTGATCCGTCTGGTGCGCGTCTTCCGCATCTTCAAGCTGTCCCGCCACTCCAAGGGCCTCCAGATCCTGGGCCAGACCCTGCAGGCCAGCATGCGGGAGCTGGGTCTGTTGATCTTCTTCCTACTCATCGGAGTCATCCTGTTCTCCAGCTCCGTGTACTTTGCCGAGGCTGAGGGCCCCGATACGGAGTTCACCAGCATCCCAGACGCCTTCTGGTGGGCCGTGGTCACCATGACAACGGTCGGTTATGGAGACATGTGCCCGTCGACTATCGGCGGCAAATTCGTGGGGTCCCTGTGCGCCATAGCCGGGGTGCTGACAATCGCCCTGCCGGTCCCCGTCATAGTGTCCAATTTTAATTATTTCTACCACCGGGAGAACGGGGAAGAGGAGGAAGGGCAGTACATACACGTGACGTGTGGGCAGCAGCCGTCGTTCGGGGAATTAAACTCAATCGAGAGCAAACAATCCATTTCCAAATCAGAGTACACCATGGGGGATGACGACTTGGAAACTCTGACGCGCTCCAATGCCGGTGCGTGTCGTGAGTCGTACAGTGGCCAGTTGACGGACGTCTAGAGACGCCACGGGCCTCTACGCTCTGTGAGAGGAAGGTGTGACGGCCGGCGGGACGTGGTTTTGACTCTTGTCAATATGAACTATGGATAGCCAACTCCATTCAACTTCTCTGTATAAGCGGACCAAGGAATTGGTCACCATGGAATAAGTGAGTTTTGAGCGCCACTATGTGGTTTGGTGAGAGCTCTGCAGGAGAAGGACATTTCCTGGCTCGGGCGTTGCAGTGTGTGGAAGGTGAACAATGTGGATTTTGTTTGACTCAGGTTTTTTGAATGTTTTTTTTGTTCTTAATAGAAAAGTACTGTTTTGATCGTGAGATTCGTTGCTCAGCATGCAGATAGAGGAAGCATGTGTATCCTTCAGAGTAGCATTGCCATACAAATAGGACATGTAGGCTACTGCTCCAAAGGGGTGAGGTATATATATACGTGGTGATGTTGTTGTATCAGAAAGTAAAAATTTGCAAATACTTAAGCTCCTGGCCTACAACAGACGAGTCATGGGTCTTTCTTTACGCGTACAATTGGCCTCTTCTTGGTGTATGCTGTCGTTTACATGTGATTTTGACTTCGTTGAAAAAACATCTCATAGAAACTGCGAGTTTGGTCCGAATATCTGTATGAAATGTATCAAATATTGTGAATAACAAGATTTATTTTTCTATGCAAACTTGTGGTCTTTTATTCTTTTTCTTTCATTCTTCATTTTTTTTTTATAAATAAATGTTAAATAAGAATAAGAAAAAAAAATAAGGAGACGGGCAGTATTCATTGTGAAGCAATTCTGACCAACGAAATATACACATAAAGTAGTAATAGTAATGTACATTACAGACCCACCAAAACTATTTGTATGAGGCTTTGTCTGGGATCATCACACACGGGTAGTTTCACTTCTGGAATGACCTTATCAGAAGAGCTAATACAGCTTTAATGCAGTCAACCCTACGGACCACCACAACAGACTGGATAGAGACACAGCCTATATATATGATGTTAACAATGATAATCTCAGATGATAGGCCACACTAAACACCTTTACAGCTTCCGTTTTCCCATCATAAACGGCCTATTTTAGGAATCATCTCCAACCAATGTCCCGGGAGGAGCAGAACTGCAGTGCTGAAACGTACACGCTATAGCCCTATCTAAATTTAGGTGATGGGCCCACATCTAGCGATAGACCTAGTGTCACGTGATGTGGGATATATTCCTCATTTAAAACACAATCTGATGACCTGGGACGATTCAGGGTGTACACTCTTGGTTTGCGGAGGGGGAGGACCATTCTTTGGCCCCGTTGTACGCCTGAGTTTGTTTTAGGACATAAAACGTCCTGGTCTGCTCCTCATATAAAGCAACACCAAGTGGGTCTCAGCCCGGTTCACCACATCATCATATTTTATCTTAACCAGACAAAACGTCATTTGCATTTTTCTGAGTTCTTAGGCGTAGAGTGTATTCTAAGTTATCACAATGAATAATAACATAGCCTAGGCTAGAAGGAGTTACAAATGCACAACGTTGCAAAAGTAAGAGTAACGTGCAGGCTAAAACACTCGGGTGCTTGAATCTGCCCGCCCTGACAGTGAGGGAAATAGCAGCTTCCTCACAATACGCAATGTTGTGGTCGGATGCATGTGCAACCTCGGCGCTTTTTCTCTACACATCCAGGACTTGGTTTGGGGATGAAACGGGAATACCACGCACGCTGCTGTCCGTGGTGCTGAAGCCCTCATCGGGTTTACCCTGTGTGCAGGCGGTCACCACCATCCACTTTTAGGGTCTAGAGGCACAATGTACATCTTGGGTAGTCAGCTTGTCAGTCAGGACGTTTGTAATCTGAATGAAGACCCAATGTAGCGATTCTATCACAGAGCTGCAGCTCTATCCCAGCGGCTATCCCAAGCCCCCCCCCCCCCCCCGGTGAGAAATTGCGCCAGTGTTGGCACAATAATCCTTATGTTTTGTGGTTTTAAGAGAACTTCTGGCAGCTGTGCTTTAGTACAACCGGTCTGCATTGCGTCGAACCCCCTCCTTCCCATCAGCCACCCTCCCTCCCTCCCTCTCCCTCCCTCCCTCCTCTCCCCCTCACATCGTCTTCTACTTCACCTCCAACTTGCGTGAGAAATGCATAACAAAACACGATTACCCCCCACCCCTTGTTCCAAGCCCCCCTGCTGCTGTCTCCAGCTGCAATTCATTATGTCATCCTTTCGGTAACGTGTGTGTGTGTGTGTGTGTGTGTGTGTGTGTGTGTGTGTGTGTGTGTGTGTGTGTGTGTGTGTGTGTGTGTGTGTGTGTGTGTGTGTGTGTGTGTGTGTGTGTGTGTGTGTGTGTGTGTGTGTGTCCTTATTGGTTTCTTTTTAACCAAGTGAGAGAGGGATAAACGCCCGTCATCCCGTCTTCTCCTCGTAAGAGCGCATTTCTGCTGATGCAGTCATGTCTGGAAATGTCAACGGGCTGCTCCTTTATTGCCCCTTAATCCATCTCCCTTCTGAATTGCAGCGCAGGATATCTCTCCTCCTGCGGTATAAGCACCGCACACCAAAGTGCTGCCGTCCGTGCACCAGCAGTACACGCTTCATCTTCGCCATCCGCTTGTGTTTTTCGATCTCAGCTTCAGCTCGTGCTATTCTATCCCAACCAGAGCAGCGGCGACCCGGGTAAACCACCGCCACGGCGCAGAGTAGGAGCGGAGTGTTTGTCTTATAGTGTGTGTGTGTGTGTGTGTGTGTGTGTGTGTGTGTGTGTGTGTGTGTGTGTGTGTGTGTGTGTGTGTGTGTGTGTGTGTGTGTGTGTGTGTGTGTGTGTGTGTGTGTGTGTGTGTCTGTCTGTGTGTCTGTGTGTCTGTGTGTCTGTGTGTGCGTGTGTATGTGTGCTTCGGGGGTGATCTGATAAGAGGCGGACGCTGTGGTCTCGGTCGGGGATGTCGGCATGCCTTGGACATCGCTGATCTAGTTGCATGGGTGCAGTGGAAAAGTAGCATCGCAACATGACATCCACGGCGGGCGTCCTGTCGTGAGACGACTCAACTCCGGGATAAGACGCATTACTCAGCATCGGGATCCCTCCGAGGTAAGCGACCCGGCGGCCAACTTACTATTACTAGTACTGCGCCTATGCGATTTATGGGAGCTGCTTCTGTTGATTTATGTTGCCCTGCAGTGTAGTATTTTAATACTTTTGTCATGCATCGGGGACTGGGTTTAACGCGTTTAGCGGTGTCAGTGTGTGTTACAGCAAGCCCCGTCAGACTTCTGCATGCG
This sequence comes from Gadus macrocephalus, assembly GCF_031168955.1. Classification (NCBI taxonomy): domain Eukaryota; kingdom Metazoa; phylum Chordata; class Actinopteri; order Gadiformes; family Gadidae; genus Gadus; species Gadus macrocephalus. The sequence continues at coordinate 6,193,171 of NC_082390.1, read as the reverse complement.
TCAAAACACCTTTAATATATGGGAATATATTCGAGGCGAGTCCTTTACGGTGTATGTAGGCACTGCGTGTAAGGGGTGCAGTTATTCTCTTCAGCTGTGCGGGATAAAGGGATGAATTCGTGATGCTGCGCTGGACTATATGGGGGAAGTGGCATATATAAATAAATAAATCGCAGAAATCGCTGACCTAGCAAATATCTGGGCTGTTCGATCTTTTCTTTTCTTCCCTCTGACTCTGTGGGTGACAGAGGCAGCAGCAGCAGCAGCAGCAGCAGTAGCGGATGATGATGCAGCGGCGGGCGGCAATGGTCGAGTCAGCGAGAACCGCAGTGGAGCCGCACTGAGGCAAGCAAGCTATACCCCCTACCTGGGGACTTATCGTTTAGGGGACGAGAGCCGCTTGGTGGAGATTCGGAGATCCAAAAAGTGAATGCCTCCACCAGTTTGAGTAACCGGAATTTCCCCTCAACTCCTCCTGTCAAAATGACCGTCGTCGCAGGAGATAACATGGACGAGACGTCGGCGGTGCCGGGGCACCCGCAGGACACCTATCCCCCGGACCACGACGACCACGAATGCTGCGAGAGGGTGGTGATTAACATAGCCGGGCTCCGGTTTGAGACGCAGCTCAAAACTCTGTCACAGTTTCCAGAGACTTTGCTGGGGAACCCCAAAAAGAGGATGCGCTTTTTCGATCCCCTTAGAAACGAATACTTTTTTGACCGAAACCGTCCAAGTTTTGACGCAATTCTCTACTACTACCAGTCCGGGGGGAGGCTACGGAGGCCGGTGAACGTCCCCCTGGATATGTTTTCGGAAGAGATAAAGTTTTACGAGCTCGGAGTGGATGCGATGGAAAAATTCCGTGAGGACGAGGGCTTCATCAGAGAGGAGGAGCGCCCTTTACCCGAGAAGGAATTCCAACGTCAAGTTTGGCTCCTCTTTGAGCACCCTGAGAGTTCGGGCCCGGCCAGAGGCATCGCCATAGTATCCGTGATGGTCATCCTAATATCAATCGTCATATTCTGTTTAGAGACTTTACCCGAGCTAAAAGATGACCCCAGGGGCCGCATAGAGACCCGAGGCAACATCACATTTTTTTACAAGCCAAATATCCTCACGGACCCCTTCTTCATCATCGAGACCCTCTGCATCATCTGGTTCTCCTTTGAGCTGATCGTGCGCTTCCTGGCGTGCCCCAGCAAGCCGGCCTTCTTCAAGAACATGATGAACACTATCGACATCGTGGCCATCATCCCGTACTTCATCACGCTGGGCACGGAGCTGGCCGAGGACCCCGATAGCCCGGAGGCCACGGGGGAGCAGGCCACTTCTCTGGCCATCCTCAGGGTGATCCGCCTGGTCAGAGTGTTCCGCATCTTCAAGCTGTCCCGCCACTCCAAGGGCCTGCAGATCCTGGGCCAGACGCTGAAGGCCAGCATGCGGGAGCTGGGGCTGCTGATCTTCTTCCTGTTCATCGGGGTCATCCTGTTCTCCAGCGCCGTGTACTTCGCCGAGGCCGAGGAGGAGAAGTCCTACTTTGACAGCATCCCGGACGCCTTCTGGTGGGCCGTGGTGTCCATGACGACGGTGGGCTACGGGGACATGGTCCCGGTCACCATCGGCGGCAAGATCGTGGGCTCGCTGTGCGCCATCGCCGGCGTGCTGACCATCGCCCTGCCGGTGCCCGTCATCGTGTCCAACTTCAACTACTTCTACCACCGGGAGACGGAGGGCGAGGAGCAGGCCCAGCTGCTGAACGTCAGCAACCCCAACATCCCGTCCGAGACCAACTCCAGCCGCCGCAGCTCCTCCGCCGTCAGCAAGTCCGAGTACATGGAGATCGACGGGGATATAAACAACAGCATCGACAACTTCAGAGAGGCAAACCTCAGAACTGGCAATTGCACGATAGCCAATCAGAACTGCGTGAACAAAAGCAAGCTCCTCACCGACGTGTAAGGGAAAGGAGGAGGTCAAAGGGCACGGGGGAAGCCCTGACGCGGCGCGCACACACTCGCACACGAAGGAGAGGAGTGGGGGAAACACCATTTAGGATTGTATTCATTGACCTCCCGAACACCGTCCTGCGGCACTAGGCCTTCAGGCTCTGCTGTATCGAGAGGAACTAGGAAAAACACCCCTGGCAGGGAGATAGAGTAACTCATTCTTATGATCCTAGGAACACAGACACACACACACGCATATACATCCGCACACACGTACACACACACACACACACACACACACACACACACACACACACACACACACACACACACACACACACACACACACACACACACACACAGACACAGACACACACGCAAACACACACAATATATTGAAAAATGAAAAAAAGTATCCATTATTATTATTATTATGCACACGCAACATCCCAGAAGATGCAAGGAGCATTGACGATGACTGACCCATCGGATCGCAGCGTGACCATGAAAAAAAGTGTTATGCATGGAGATAACATTTCAGCAAGTTGCACAAAGCATCGGGAAAAGTATGCAGAGACATGCAAGAGTCTGTAGACCAGTGATTGCCTCATAGAAGTTGGGCGAACCTCCCTCCCCCCTTTTGCCCCGACCCCCCCCCCCCTTGCCCCCCAGACCCACCCACCCCCCCCCCCCATCTCCCTAGACCACTCCCTCCCCCCATTCCGTCTCTGGAAAGGATCTATAATTCAGAAAAGCACCTTATAGGAAAAAAAGACTGACTTCACCCCCTTACTGGATGTAAAGACACAGGGAATGGCTTCACGGACTTCTGCAATGCTGCTATTTTTCCAGCAGATGTTGTAACTATGATATCACCAAGTGATTCAATGCCATGCCCTCAAGATGCAACACAGCACAATTATTAAAGGAGCTTCACACGAGCATGTTTAGAGACTACCCCATTTTGATATCGGCATGCACGTGACATATCTCACACAGTGGTAACTATGTTATTTTATGGAGAGACACCCCTCATCCCGTTCTCATTCGGTTTTCACAACAGGAAGTGCACTGGGTAACGTTTTAATTTGAAATGCTAATCATTTAGGAGTTCATAGGAATTGAATGTGGAATCTTAAGGGAGTACAAGTACGTAAATGAGATCATAGCATGAAAAAAAGTTACCTGCATTATGATCTATTGACTAAGAAACTTTTGTATCCTGGTATATTTAATGCATGACATCCGTATTAAGCTTGTTGCAATCCAGGCACAGCCCTGTTGTCAAGGAAACCGTGGAACTTAACTCCCGGATGTTTCTGAAATGTGACATAATATATCCAAGCCCAACTTGGGGATGCAGAGTTTCTAATTTAAAAAGTAGTCAAAGAAGCTGAAGAAATATTAACAGAAATTGCATATAATCATATTAAGCACCGATTACAGTATTACTTCAATAATGCAGTGCATGGACCTTCTTTGAACAAGAAAAAGTTAAAATAGTATGAGTCATGCTTCCATTTCACCGAGAAATTCTAACATGCTGGTTGTGAAAAAAACCATGGATGAATTTTAAACCAAAATCCTCTTCATATTAAGATAATGATTTGCTTCAGCATTAGTTGCTAGTGCCTTTAGCCTTCTCACCAACAGGACTAGTGAAAGTGCCTCTCTGTACAATTAAAAAGTGCTGAGGTGGAGCCGATTTAGGTTAGTTGCTTTCTTCCTACTGTTATGCCGTTGACGGTGTGGTTTCAATGGCGACGGGCATTGTGATGGAGGTTAAAACAGCCGGAGATAGTGTAGATAATCCATAGCTGCAATGCATAGCCATCTCTATACGCTGTCACACACTTAACCTAAAGCCCTTACGCGCCCATCTATATCAAAAGGGAAGACCCTTCATGTTGAGTTTTTACCTGTTTCTGTTTTTGTCATCTTCAATTGCTGTTATTTTGTGTGCCATGCAGCCATTTGATTTCTTTTAATATCTACCTCAGTAAGGTCACGTCAAACTAACTGCAGAACTTCATTCGTCCTCATGCTTTTTTCATACTGAGCCCTGGTTTTTAAACTGCGGTAATACAGAGCTGACCCTGAGTGTAGTTTCCCCCAAATGTAGCCTTTGCATATAAGCACTTAGAACCACAACCCAACTCTTGGAACACTTTCCTCTAAGCAACGCACAATCGCAAAGAAAAAAACAACAAGACATGCATTCATGGAGCATAGCTAACACAGAGTCTCTGCTGGGTCATGATGAAAAAAAACGAAAATGACTGTGTTGTTTCGAGACGGCGTATTGTCTTGAAGAAGATAGAAAAGATAGGAAAACAAAGTAGTGCTATAGTTTTGAAACGGATAGTGATTTGTGGGCATTAAGATGCAGAGTGGGTGCCACCCCCTATTTTGCACAGGTGGAGTTTGGTTTGGTCGGGTGCAGCATCTAACTTTCTAGTTAAGCGTTCTCGACACACTTTGATTAGACTGTATTGGTAGATTATAGGAGAAAATAGGCAACACTGGAAAAAATGTGTGCAGAACGATAAGAACATTACTTGAATAATCCACATCTCTTTCTCTCTCTCTTTATCTCTCTCTCTATCTCTGCGGTCCGTTCGTTGTCCAGCAGATAGTATTGTTGTCTTGTATGCTCTTTATTTCTTTTTAATTAAAGAAAATGGCCTTATTTAGCCTTAGGCTTGGCTTCAAGAAAAGCTTTGGAAGATAATTCCCTCCATGAGCAGGTCTTCCTGAATGTGCTAGTTGTTTCTGGCTCAAAAGTCGAGGTGCTAGATGACATCCACCATCGCTGTTCCATTGCCTTCACACATTCCCTGCTGCTGGTGAAACATTGGTTTAATCACTCGAAGCGATTTTTGTTGGATGACCTTCTTTTTCTTTGGACTCTTTTTGTTGCCCCGGCTTCTCCTTGTTTGGCTGAGGCCAGCCGGTTGCTGTGGTGATGTATGTCCCTGTCTCGTACAGATTTCCGGACTGTATTGTGAAGACGGGCTACGCTGCAACCCCCCCCCCCCCCCCCCCCCCCAAATCACCCACCCCCTGCCCCCCCCCAACCTAAAGGACAAGGTTAGCGTGATTCTATGTTTTTTCTTACTGCCCAAATCCCCATAAAATTGGACAATGCTTTTTATTTAAGGATTTTACTCGTGTTATATTTTGATGATGTTTGTCCGTGTCTAATGAATGGCAGATAGGAATGTACCTTTGGTGCCATGGACTGTTGTGTTGTTGCTCTCGCTGTTGTTGTTGTCCAAGAGAACATTGATTAACAAGCTGGAGATGGCCACGCTCGGTTTGAAGGCACAGCACATGTTCAGTGGGTACGTTGACTCTTTCTGTCTTGCTGTTGCTTAACACAGCAGTCTTTCAGAGAGCGGGACAAAATGTTAGGGGTTCGATGGATCCTCATTTTAACAGCGAGATGGCTGCGGCACTGACTTTGTTTTAAATAAGCTTTTGGACAACAAGGGAATTCTATGCCACCAAAGTGTATCCGTTGTTTGGTAGACATCCAGCACTTGGGGGGTGGGGGGGGTAGAAGAGGGAATGTCATTGTCGCTTTTGTTTACTTTCATTGGGGATATGGGCTAGAAGGAAGAAAATAAAATTGCCCCAGCCTTGACCTTTAAGCTTTCATTGTTCATGTATTGAAATTATGCTATGCTATATGTCATGCTAACTTGATTTTCCTAGCCTGAAACTTACTCAAGACGCTTTCCGGGAAGCCGGAGCGTTAGCCAGTCCTACCTAGTCAGACATATCTGTTTGTTTTTCAAAGGAAAATAAAACGCAAAAACCGATAATGCAAACAAAGGACTTTCTAAAGCAGGTTATTGATACAGTGTAGTTGACAAGCCTTAGTGATTCATTAATGAGTGTGCCACACACACACACACATGTGTCAGGGAACTTCTTTGATAAGGCCTCTTATGGAGATATATCTGGAGACTTAATACAAGCCTGAACATTCCCCATGGAGAAAAAAACCCAGGAGGCAAATGTTTAGTAAACTAGTGTGTCAAATATGTGTGCACCCTTTTGAATAGGTCTGAGACAGCTATGAATATATACGTCATATCCCTCACACTATCAGTGTTGTTGCTATAATTTTTTGCCATGAGGGCATTCAATACGCGGTGCTATGCATTCAATTACCCGACACCACACGCATTCTTACAGCAATACACGGCCTGGCCCCCGTTTGTTGGGTTGCATTTTGTAAAACAAAGAAGCAAAATCCATTCGAAGCGATATCGAAACCGCAATCACTCGACGGAACGAACTAGACTAGACGACGGGGTCATGCCAGCCTCCTAGTTCCTTCTGGCCTGCAGGTTCTGAGGGTCTTTAGGGGGACTCAGACGTTGGGCTCGATCTCACCTTTTTTCGTGAGAAGGAATAACCCATGAACAAGCCAAATATAGACTCGGTAATAACGGCAGCCTCCCCCCCTTCGCCCCGCCCTCCCCCATTAACTTCCCAGGTCTAACGTTAGTTGTTTACAGTAAGGAACCAAGGCTGATGAAGGGGCTATAGGCAGTGCGAGAGCCCAGTCCCATAGGAACAGTGCATGATGCACTTAGAGGATGCTATTATCAATCCAGCGGACAGAAGGGCTGGGAGCAGAGGGAGTAGTGCCGAAGAGACAGAGAAGGTGCCGATATTGTTGCTTTTATTCTTTCTTTTTTTCTTAGGCTAATGTTTTTCACATATTATGCTTACCTAAATGAAAAACATGACAAAGAAGGTCTATAATAATAATAATAATAATAGTAAAAAAAAAAGCAACACTCAATTAACCGAAACTTAAAAACGAAAATAACTATTTTAGAAATGTAGAACATCATGCCATTCTAGCTAAAGCAGTTGCATAACTAAATAGATTTAAAAAGAAAAAATCTTCAAAAACACTACTGAGTATAGCAGTCCTTTAAAAAACGAAACGATGAATCAGTTAATAAGTGTTCCTTGTGTGTCCTATTTTTTTGTGTGGCACTGTAATATGATTGAATGTTTTAGGAAGAACATGCCATATACTGTAATATCAAAGACGCAGTATGTTCCTTTGGCAAGCCAACTGAACAGCTCTACTTAAATACTGTATACTAACCAATATGAAAAACAGATACTAGCATTATGATCTATGGTTGGGTTTTGTAATTGTCTATTTTCTTTCTTTCTTTCTTTCTTTCTTTCTTTCTTTCTTTCTTTCTTTCTTTCTTTCTTTCTTTCTTTCTTTCTTTCTTTCTTTCTTTCTTTCTTTCTTTCTTTCTTTCTTTCTTTCTTTTTTTTCAAACAACACCTTCATTCCAACAACATTTCACTCATTTTCTAATAATCGATCCGCGAACTTCCGGAAAATGCTAAGACCCATTTTCTCTACAGCAACCTATGGACACAAAAACTGCATGGTCAATGGAAGACTGCATGCGCTTTTTGCCCTTCAAAAACTGTAGATCAAACTATACTCACATCTGAAGAAGAAGAAAAAACCCTTGCTTTCATCCGCACTCAGGCTTTAACAACGGCCATGCAGGAACTTAACAAATGTGTCCTCCTGTGTTCCACAACGCACTTTAGCACCTCTCTTAGTACTGAGATGGTGTTGGTAATCTCAGCCATCTTTGACTGTCTGTGATGTACAGGTTTCTGCCTGCTAGGCTCAGCATAGGAACAGGAAGTTGACACAAAGGGCTAGTATCTAACAGAGTATCCCTCTTCTAAAACAAACCAATTGCGATATCCTGGTGGGACAAGCTTGAGATTTTAAAAACCTGAACGGTGCCACACACACCCCTTCTTGTATGCTCCGTACGGTTTTAAGGACATGATGTTTTCCCATTGTCTTTACCAGAGTAAGGTGGTGCAGATGGGACGCTTTCAGCCGAATGTAGAAGGTGTACGGCCTGAACTCATATCGGGAACATTTTGTACCTCTGTCAGAATCAAAAACGTCTACAACTGACTATTAACGACGAGAACGTGTAGGAGCAGGTGTGTCACGAACGACCCCGCTAAAGTCTGTCTTTCTGTCAAGCATGCAAAAAACAACAACTTAGGAATGTGACGTGATGGGACAGCTGGTCCGTTGAGGATTGGCTCTGAACCGCGACATGATTGTGGAACCTCTTCCCATCCTCCATACGCGCTGTGTTATACCGCCATCCCCATGTCCCTGTTGTCCGTGTTTCTCAAGGTTTATGCTTCAATGTTGAGTTTGTCAGCCGACGACAAAGGCATGGTCTGTGATCTATGCAAGGGTCCTTTAATTTTACTTATATCAGCTATGATTTTGTCTTACATTAACTTCAATAAATTTTTAAGGATCCGCTGGTGTATGTTCTTTTGATCGTTTGCTCGTGCCTGGTGTGAATGTCTTTTCAATGACTTGACATTGTTCAAGGGGGGGGGGGGGGGGGGGGGGGGGGCTATGGCAGCCTGGCCCACGGTCAAAGCATTAGTTATTAATACCTGTTTCATTTGATCACTCCTGATTGTTTGTTTTTGTTGGATAAGAAACACTGTAACCAGCAGTTGCAGGTCGCAGCATTAGCTCCATTCAGAGTTGACAAAAAAAATCGATGTTTTGAAAGAATAGATTAAAAGGCTGCCAAACACCACTCTCCATTGGTTGTTTTTGTCCAGGCACATGTCATCTTAAATAGACATGTCCCAATGACATGCAGTGAAGCGTAGCCCATAGCACGCCTCACGGTGTCTGTTGTAATTCACGGTATTAATACCGACCTCTGCTCTCGGTGCAGTCATTAGCATACTGTTACAGAGCACTGGTAATAGTTCTACATTAATCCCTTTTCCAACAAGAGGCCTTCCTTATCTTTGCCATTCCCCGGGATTCCCAGGGCACGGCCCAGGGCTTGATGCCCCCTCCGCGCCCCTGACATCATCCACACCTCACATGTCCTACTACGTTACCCAGAATCCACCTCTCGGAGTTCTCCATCTTTTGGGGTTCTATGTTGGGGTGTTCAGCAGACCAACGTTTCTTCTGAGTAAGTAATATTGACGTTCATGTAAAGTAGAGTTCATGCAACTCATTTGACAACAAGATCTCATCGTATTTATGTATTTATTTATCTATTTAAAGGGCTAAGTTCTGGCAACGCTGTAGGCGGGGGGGGGGGGGGGGGTTGACATCACCAAGGAAGTACCGAAAGTTCAAAGAAATACTGAAAATAACATATTTATTTTTAAATGTGAAACATGTTCATGTTCCACAAGCTGGGTTGTTGGGTTGCCTACTAATCCCCCCCCCCCCCCTGTGCCCCTGTTGTTAGCTAGGACCTGGGACATGGGACGTAACCGTTGCCATGGGGACAACACGCCTGCAGAAGGACTTGGCCCTCCTGGCCGTGGCTCCTGGGTGCTACCGCCGCCGGTGCCCCTGGAACGTTCGGGTGTTCGGGAGACGGGCGGCAGAGTGAGTGCTCGCTTCCTCGTCCTCTGCATTGCCCCCAGGAAATGCAGCACTCTGTTCTCTGCAGGCTGCAGCCGAGGGGTGGGGTGAGCTGGCTCCAGGCCCACAACTCTCTCTCTCTCTCTCTCTCTCCACACACTCTCTTTCTCCACACACTCTATCTCTCTCCCTCCCTCCCTCTCCCTCTCTCCACACACTCACTCTCTCTCCACGCTCTCTTTCGCTCTCTCCACACTCTCTCACTCTCTTTCTCTCTCTACACACACTCTCTCTCCATGCTCTCGTTCTCTCTCTACACACTCTCTCTCTCCATACACACTCACTCTCTCCACACACTCTCTCCACACTCTCTCACTCTCTGTACTCTTTCTCTCCCCCTCTTTCCCTCCACACTCTCTTCCATCCTGCTTTTCCTCTCTCTGTGTCTTGCCTTTCTTTCTCACATGCATTGTCACTCTCACCTGGCACTAATTTCTCTGCTATTTGTATCTCTTCCCTGACTCTTCCCCTGACTTTTTATCAATGCTATTTCTATTCTTCTCTCTCTATCTCTCTCCCTCTCTCTTTCTATTGCAATATCATCTTATAGCTCTATTCCACATCCATAGTTTCATCTGCCCTTTCTGTCTGAACTTCCTTCTCTCCTCATCCTTTTGTTTAAAATATTTTCTTTCTTTCTTTCTTACCTTCTCTTACCTTCTCTTACCTTCTCTTACACACACACACACACACACACACACACACACACACACACACACACACACACACACACACACACACACACACACACACACACACACACACACACACACACACACACACACACAATCCGCGGCAGGTTGGGGTGGGGCTATGCACTGCACATACTGTCAGAGTCTGGGGTCTGAGCCAAGATAGTGTCTCTAAGCACCAACACACAGTTTGGCACTCCCAACATACGTCTGGATCCCACTGCGTAGGGCATTTGTTAAAGCTACTGCACCACGGCTCGAGTTTCTATCTCCCAAGGACTGATGCAGCACTTTTTCTGGCAGTGGATACATGCTTGTTTATGTTGTCGCTGTTGTTGTTGTGGTCATCGTTGGTTGCACTAACCATCCAGTGATGAAGAGAAGGTCCATCTTAGTCAAGATGAAAGTGTGAGATGATTGTGATGAGGTGCTGGTGCGTTTGATGTAACGTTTGGGATGGCTCCCTACTGTTCCGCTACCACAGTGGCGGTGTGATCGTGTGTTGTGTTGTGTGCGGTGGCACACATTAGCAGCCCGTCCGTGCCCACGCACGCAGTCAGGGGACGTTCAATTGAATCTGTGGCGGAGGCGACCGCGTTGAGCGATCCCCAGCAGCGGTCCGCCTGTTGGAACCAGCTGAGGGACCAACCCGGTATCACGCGATTGCGTGCTCCTGCGCACAAACGTTAATCTATTGAAGCGTGTTCCAGAGCACAATAGTCCGACTTTTTGCGTGTTACACAGAACGAAATGTAAACCAATGCATTCTGAATGGGAGTGTTCTAAGACAATTAACGTGCTCCACAAAACGGTACGAGAGAGAGAAAGAGAGAGAGGGAGGGACAGAGAGAGAGAGAGAGAGAGCGAGAGTGGCTTCAGAAAGGGTGTGCGCAGATAGTACAGTGCACCCTAGTTATGTTTATGCCAAAACCACAAATGCTATATGTATATATATATATATATATATATTGCCTAATTATATATATTGCCTATACAGGTCCTTCTCAAAAAATTAGCATATTGTGATAAAGTTCATTCTTTTCCATAATGTAATGATAAAAATTAAACTTTCATATATTTTAGATTCATTGCACACCAACTGAAATATTTCAGGTCTTTTATTGTTTTAATACTGATGATTTTGGCATACAGCTCATGAAAACCCAAAATTCCTATCTCAAAAAATTAGCATATCATGAAAAGGTTCTCTAAACGAGCTATTAACCTAATCATCTGAATCAACGAATTAACTCTAAACACCTGCAAAAGATTCCTGAGGCTTTTAAAAACTCCCAGCCTGGTTCATTACTCAAAACCGCAATCATGGGTAAGACTGCCGACCTGACTGCTGTCCAGAAGGCCATCATTGACACCCTCAAGCAAGAGGGTAAGACATAGAAAGAAATGTCTGAACGAATAGGCTGTTCCCAGAGTGCCCAATCAAGGCACCTCAGTGGGAAGTCTGTGGGAAAGAAAAAGTGTGGCAGAAAACGCTGCACGACGAGAAGAGGTGACCGGACCCTGAGGAAGATTGTGGAGAAGGGCCGATTCCAGACCTTGGGGGACCTGCGGAAGCAGTGGACTGAGTCTGGAGTAGAAACATCCAGAGCCACCGTGCACAGGCGTGTGCAGGAAATGGGCTACAGGTGCCGCATTCCCCAGGTCAAGCCACTTTTGAACCAGAAACAGCGGCAGAAGCGCCTGACCTGGGCTACAGAGAAGCAGCACTGGACTGTTGCTCAGTGGTCCAAAGTACTTTTTTCGGATGAAAGCAAATTTTGCATGTCATTCGGAAATCAAAGTGCCAGAGTCTGGAGGAAGACTGGGGAGAAGGAAATGCCTGAAGTCCAGTGTCAAGTACCCACAGTCAGTGATGGTCTGGGGTGCCATGTCAGCTGCTGGTGTTGGTCCACTGTGTTTTATCAAGGGCAGGGTCAATGCAGCTAGCTACCAGGAGATTTTGGAGCACTTCATGCTTCCATCTGCTGAAAAGCTTTATGGAGATGAAGATTTCATTTTTCAGCACGACCTGGCACCTGCTCACAGTGCCAAAACCACTGGTAAATGGTTTACTGACCATGGTATTACTGTGCTCAATTGGCCTGCCAACTCTCCTGACCTGAACCCCATAGAGAATCTGTGGGATATTGTGAAGAGAAAGTTGAGAGACGCAAGACCCAACACTCTGGATGAGCTTAAGGCCGCTATCGAAGCATCCTGGGCCTCCATAAGACCTCAGCAGTGCCACAGGCTGATTGCCTCCATGCCACGCCGCATTGAAGCAGTCATTTCTGCAAAAGGATTCCCGACCAAGTATTGAGTGCATAACTGAACATAATTATTTGAAGGTTGACTTTTTTTGTATTAAAAACACTTTTCTTTTATTGGTCGGATGAAATATGCCAATTTTTTGAGATAGGAATTTTGGGTTTTCATGAGCTGTATGCCAAAATCATCAGTATTAAAACAATAAAAGACCTGAAATATTTCAGTTGGTGTGCAATGAATCTAAAATATATGAAAGTTTAATTTTTATCATTACATTATGGAAAAGAATGAACTTTATCACAATATGCTAATTTTTTGAGAAGGACCTGTATATATGTATAGGCTATATATATAATTAGGCTATAATTATATTATTTAGCGTGTAATGAGACAATCTATAGCCAAATTGTCGAAGATGCCCGAGAATCTTCGGGGATATCAGCATGGGAAATTGGCGAATCAGACCCATGAACCTATAAAGAAAGACGTCATCTCAAGCGAGAGAGAACGTTTGCGGTGCTGGTTTGTGTCACGTAAGTACAGGGCTCTCATGTCTCATGCATTCGGCGTGAGACACACGCAATTCAACCCATGCACACGCTCGAACCTGTGCCGTGTTCCAATACCCGTACTGTCCGTACTTACTAGCCAAAATTTGAGTAAGATCCGGCGAAAAGAAGTATACTTCAAGGACCCGGATGCCGTACTCAAAACGGGCTAATCCTGAAGTGTGGATCGAAGGACACTCCCCGTACTCAACGGCAGCCATCTTAGCTACGTAGCGGAAGAGGCGGAGCCAGGCTGAGCCAAAGTCGGCGCATTTTCCACATAGCCTGCATTAAAGGCACCCAGTGCAACTTTCGAGGCTTAAAAATAAACATTCAATTTCTAGTCTTTTTTACACGTAGTAAGTTTCAATAACTCCATACCATTACATACCGACATTTAAGCAGCAAAGATGAGACGTCGTTGTGTGGTGAGAACTGATACAAAATCGATAACAACAACAATGCCGCCATTTTCTTTATTTTTTGTAACCTACAATAAATAAAGCAGGCTTCCAGTCAATGGAAAAATGGCTTCTCCCCACCGGCGATTGTTGTTGTTTACGATTTTCTATCAGTTCTCACCACACAACGACGTCTCATCTTTGCTCCTTGAATGTCGATATGTAATGGTATGGAGTTATTGAAACTTACTACGTGTAAAAAAGACTAGAAATTGAATGTTTATTTTTCATTGAATGTTTACATAAAGTTGCACTGGGTGCCTTTAATAGAGTCATTTTGTAGTTTTTATAGTTTTTATAGCTGCTAGGCGTAAAGAGGTCACCGTTCAAAGCGGGATGTTTATTGCGGGGGAGTAGCCACGGCGGCAGTCGTGATCGTAATTTCCGGTTAGTGCACCACGGAGTAGGCCTACTCGATTTGGAACAGCACTCACATCTGAAAAAATAACGTAGCAGATAGTGCGGATAGTATACTTCCTTTAAGTATACTCATGGAAGTACGGGTATGGTCTCACGAAAATACGTGACACTGTCACGTTATTTAATCTATTGAAACGTGATCAGGGACACGTAGGCCTATTTTCTAAATTTTGTATTTCAATTGGAAGTAGGCTATTTGTCGTGTCACTAAGCATGACTTCCAAACTAAGGTTCTGTCCGGGAGCGTTCTCCCTAATGTCCCTTATGGAGCTCCGTACAGATCATTCATTGTTGAAAATTGTCTGTGATAACTAACAAATGACAGCTTTTGGCCACCCGTTTCTACTTAAAATTGTCTGTGATAACTAACAATATGACAGCTTTTGGCCACCCGTTGCTACTTTCACCTTTGATACTGAGAAATTGTGACAATACACGGATAGGCCTATATTAAATGCAGGTGCGCTGCTCTGTAGGCAAACCGCGAAGGAAAAAAGGGTAGCTGCTTCATCTGTTCTTTTTAGAATTGTATGTCTTGATGTTTATTTTATCTAGCCATCTATTCTCTTGTTTTTGGCTATGTGAATGAACGTCCGCGTCGATGCCTCGATCGCAAGTCCAGTGTCGCGAGCGGACGTTGCCATGACATCTAGAAATCATACCGTATTTAATGGGTTGTAGTGAGTGTAACATAATTCACCTACAGTATTTTGTTATGTGTTACTAAATTACTTACTAAATAAACGAGTCACACAACTGTGTGCTCAACGTGCGAAATTGTTTCTCTCACTTATGGCAATTTCCACAGGGTTATCATTAATATTGATGTGTAGGGGTTGTTTATAACTCGTGAATAATATTGTTTAGACCACGGTCTGGGGGAATACTCTGATTCGATTCTGATTGGCTGCAGTGCGTGCATTAACTCCTGATATAGCCCTACAGACACCTGCTAAGTAGTTCCAGTCAGTGTTTAGATTCTCTGCCCGAGCCCGAGCCCGACGCGGGCCGGGTCGGCCGATATTTCCCACCACTATACTCGGGCCGGGCCTTTGATCGAGCGTTTTTATTTTTATTTTACCATTGGTTTATTGGCCTAATCTGAGGAGAAATCTATGCCATAAACAGAAATATTATAGGCCTTTATTACACGGGTCTTCTCAATGCCGTGGAACGCTCCGTTCACTTGCATGGGTAGTAGTCCGGTGACTTGTCTACCCCAGCGTCTACCGTTGCTAAGCGACGTCACCGTCTTTGCGGACAAATTATTTCTCTGCTGATCAACACTACAAATGGCCAAAAGACTTGTATCCCCCCCCCCCCCCTTAAATAAATACTATGGCAGAATTATTGGTTGGAGAGACTGAAATAACCCCCAAAATGAGTAATAATGTAAAAGCAGCCAAGTCCCACAAATTGCTTGAACTATTTATTTCATTCCATTGTTTCGTTGATATGCATTATTGAAAAGTTTCAAGCATATGGATTTAATGCAATAGAGTGGCGAAGTCACGCCCCTTCCGGTAGAGCTCATGGGACCTATGAGATCGAAAAATATGAATGGGTGTCAATGGAGAGAAAATAATTATTTTCTGGTCCCGGTCTTTATATGCCCTGGATTACACATAGGTTGTTTTTGGATTTAAATGGTAATTTTTCATGCAAAGAGTTCAACCGTTTATTGTGCAATTGTTCAGATAAAGGCTGTAGAGAAAACACAACGAGAAAGACTACAGGGCTCGTATGTGACGTCACGCTCCCTGCGACTGGCGTGGAGAAGACCGACAATCTTCCCATCGGCATAACTGAAACTCTGCACGTGCCCCGATTTATAATGGTTTTCACCTCTTTCGATGCTTTTATCCTCCCCTTGGAAACAGCGGTGAAGTGGGGCCATTTGGGGCAGAGAGATCGCCATCTCTGTGCCGAGTTCCAAGTGCGGGTGTTGTGACGTATATCATATGCGTCGAGAGCAGCGAAGAGCTGTAGTTCACAAAGCGGCCTCACATAAAACCTAAAATTATCAATCTTCACGAAAAATTTTAGTTTTCTTTGCATGAAAAATTATCATTCAAATCCACAAACATATGTGTAATCCAGGGCATATAAAGACTGGGACCAGAAAATAATTATTTTCTCTCCATTGACACCATTCATATTTTTCGATCTCATAGGTCCCTTGAGCTCTACCGGAAGGGGCGTGACTTCGCCACTCTATATCCACAAACAGTTCAAAATGGTACCATGAAATGTCTTGTTTATTGTATTAACCAGTTCATTTCTCTTTTGTGAAAGTCACCAAAAGTCAAAAAAAGTTAAACGCAAGGTCACAGGCTAACAGTGGAGCTGTGTTGGGAACCAGCAGCCAAGAGCTTCCATGGAAACTTTCTACCCATGTTAAATAGATTTAGTTGGCAGTTCCTTTTCTGCCCATTCTTTTTTAAACTTGTGGAAGCACTTTGCAGTACTGGGAGACACCATTTCTAACGGCAATGGAGCTAGGTTCTAAAAATATCAAAATATGCCCAAAGCAAATACCTTTAACCCATAGTTGTGTTTTATCAAATTAAAAAATTTCAGAGTTCATTGACCACAAATTGAGCAGAAATATTTTGCATACAAATCTTTAAATAGTTTAACCACATTAAGAAAAATACATTCGTTAATTTTTTTTATTAGTGAAGCCACAAGTTTTGCACATTATTCAAACAGAATACCTGAAATGTTGATATTTCAGCCCTTTCGGGTTAAAACAAGAGAAAAGGACAACCTAACAAGAGTGAAAAGTTTGGGTTAGGTGACCTATAGTTCAAAGATGTCCCTGGTCAGGTAGACTAAATAAAACTGTATTCCCAATTGCTCCAGGACATTCGTGTAATTTACTTGTGAGCTCTCCCTCAAGCCTAGAGGGGCATCAGTGTTGAACCACCAACTGAAAGAGAGTATTTGCCATTAGTACAAGTGACAACATTTCATGGCTATTAATTTAGTTCATTATATTTAGCCGATTTTAATAGACTTTTCTAGCAGGTGAGGCTGGAATAAACCATCTATTCAACCCTCTGATCCAACCTGTCAAGTTGCTTTGATTTCGACTTCAAGAATTACTACTACGACTAAAAATACACAACGCAGAGTCTGTCCGAACAGTTTAGAAATAAGCTGAAATCTAACATTTGGTGCCGTGACACCATCTTGAAGAGAGGAGTGAGAAGACGATTGCCTCTGAAGATTGCCGTGATCGAGAAGACCGCGCGCCCTGCCTGGGAAGACGTCTGATCTACCACAAGCCTCCATTGCCACAACCTCCAGATGGCTTACGACCTACGGCAACTCCTCGACTACTGCAAGCCAACAAATTGGCTCTTGCACACCAGACACGCATTTTGCTTTATTTTAGGTTTTCAAGCATCTTAAAATACCCAAATCATCGCTCCAATACACAAGTCAGCTAATGGCCTACAAGGAAATGCTGAAGCTAGTGTTAGCGATGGCGATAGAAATGGACAAGCTTGCGTGTACAAATATGCAACTAGAATTGCAAGGTTCACAGCCCAGTTGCATAAGTGGTCACAACCGTTTGATTGTAAGCAAGGGTAAAAAAAAAAAAAAAAAACTTCCCACAAACTAGTCAACATGGTCAATTGAAAGCCTGTACAAAACGACCCTGGAATAGTCAAATGCAGCTTTACTGCGGATGAATTAAGCCAAATTGCATAAACATCCAATGGTAAACAGTATACAAATGCAATCAAGGTTGCACTCACACTAGGCCATCTGGCCGTGACCGTCGCAACTGTGGCCTGGCCACGGTAGGCTCTTGTACATACGCCATCACGTCGCTAGCATCCAAACAATTCTACCAAACCTTAACCAACTAGTGAAAAATGTAACAAAACTTTAGCACACACCCAGTGACTAATCACTGTGTCCAGGGGTGTTCCAACGTGGTTTACCAGAGGGCCTTGTGGACTTAAAGTAAGCCACACATTTGACAGAGACAGCACGGAATGACGATAAACTATGCTAATCTACACGGAATGACGATAAACTATGCTAATCTACAGGTTACTAGTGCTAGTGCAATTACATGAGCATTTTGCACAATATTTGTACTCCAATGCTACGTAAAGCAGGCTTCTTCAGAACCCCGTAGCCTGCTACATTGAAGGGTAACTGTAACAAATCCTGACCAAGACCGAAAGATGGCTCTGGAAGCCACTACGGCCCACGCAGCAGATTACTGCGTGGACCGTGGTGGCTTCCAGATCAACCCTTCGGTGGACCATTCATACACATGTATTCCGAGGATGTTTTGAAGACACTGGAGTCCCATGGCACTAGATTCCTTTGAAGACTAAGTTGGTATGGGGGGGCCCAAAGGGGGCCCCCCCATAGATCTTGTCAGTCATCTAACACCTGTTAAGAAAAACACACACACATCACAAGATACAAATCAGCAAAGCTAGGTTAACAAACAGCGGCGACATGCATGTCAAGGTGCAAAGAGCAGGGATACTGATGGCTTGTGTCTGAGGAGACAGCCCAAAAACGTCAACATTTAATAAAGGAAAATAACTTTTACTCACTGCGGTGGTCTGTTTCGAAGTGCCATGTTGGTAGCAATATTTGTCTGGGCTGTTCAGTCAAATGCCCACAAAAACAAACACGCAACAACGCATACTTTCAGTTTGTATAAAGTGACAATAGTGATCTGCAATCTAGATCGAAAACGTTCAACCCTCACTAAACTCAAACTCGATTGACACAGGCCGATGCGAAAAGTAAACCCAACCCATTGTGTTCACCTTTAATAAAGGGGTGCGTGACAGGTGATCTCAATTAAGAGCTAATCAGAAAGAACACACTGATCCGGCCATGAGTGAGACGTTCAAAACGAGGACGAGGATATAACGGAATTGTTACCATTCAAATTCAAATTTCTTTATTATTGGATAGGGTATGATATCAATGATTTGGGCTTTGAGTAGGCCTATATTTCTTAAATATATTTCTTAAATTTTTTCACCCCTTCGCCTTTTGATTATGAAATCTATAATCTCAGCCTCTCTATAATTTGCCCAACACATATTTTATTGTTCAAATAAAATCCCATCCTTATTTTGCCATTCATATTGAATCTTTACTGTCTTTGTACAACACAATCATCTAATAATTATTCATAACGCTCTTCCATCTCCTTGGCTGCATTAAAGGCACCCAGTGCAACTTTCGAGGCTTAAAAATAAACATTCAATTTCTAGTTGAAACTTACTACGTGTAAAAAAGACTAGAAATTGAATGTTTATTTTTCATTGAATGTTTACATAAAGTTGCACTGGGTGCCTTTAAGACGAGGCTCGGGTCAGAGCAAAGATCGGGATCCACACATGATAAGGGATAAAGTTATTTATTAGAATAAAGTAAGTATCATGAAATCTGTAAAGGGATTAGTGTAGTGTATGGAAGATTAGAAAATGTGTGATTATATGGTTTGGACAGAAAACCAGTACCAAAATCACAAGGACCGACCGAGCCAGAACGGAGGAAACTTACCCAGACAGACAAAACAAATACTGGGAACAACAAACCATCTTTACCATGGCCCTGTACCACGAAGCTCGCTTAGAGGGTTAGCGAGGTATGTTGAGCTCCAAGCCTGGGTTAGTTGTACCACGAAAGTCGATCTCTTTTAGCGTCGCTGTATCACCATGGTGACTTATGCTCGCAACCAAACCTGGTCGGGAGCAGTTTTTCGGCTTTAGTCTAGCCGGAGATCGGCTACTTAAATCGGCGTGCGCAGCTTCCTAGCCCCTCCTCTGACAATGGCGTCACCATTTGTGGGTGTTCGCGTGGACCCCGGCGCACTTTTCGTACAGGCGTCTCTCCGGAGACAAGGGTTTTACGGGACAGAACCGATCCCTTGGCATTGTCTGACGATATTCAGATTTCAGACTTTATTGTCATTGTGCAAACAACGAAATTGGGGTTCTACATGAGAGATACAGATTCTCATCAGAGGGTGTTCGTTATTTGATCGTCCTTTTGGACCTTATGTAGACAATGCGCATTGTGTCTCAGTGACAGAGTGCAAGAGTGCTTCACTTTAGGCGTCTTTGAGTGTTATTAATTATTATTATTATTATTCATGTTTAACCTCTGTTTTCCTTTTATTCCTAGTCTGTTTTACATAGTTTTGAATGATGACTATATGCTCTGTAAGGTGACCTTGGGTGTCTTGAAAGGCGCCTCTAAATTAAATGTATTATTATTATTATTAGAGTGGAGGTAGCGCGTCAGTCTTGAATTTCTGCGCGGGGGGTTCGACTCCCAAGTGACGCGAATTTATGTGAAGCTTAAAAAGTCCTAATTCTCATGCATATGGAATGCTTATTCACTAAAGCTTATGGAATTATATTTTTGTGCTTATTTCGAACTTGAACCCATATTTTCAAGGCCGTGCTGGCACCACATCTATGGGGGTAAAATGCATGATGATAGACCGGCGAATTTGAACCCCGGTCGCTGGCGTTCGGGTCTTATACTAATCCACTACGCTACAGCCGCTACCTCTCAGCGTTCGAAAACATGCGATACATTTCTTAAATAGGGTGTATTTAAAGTGAATTCCCTAAATGATAGAATAAGGCAGGATGGACGTTGCTTATGCATTTTTAAATCATCATCATTCTATTTGGATTAATGGCGAACAATTCTGCATTTGGCATAGTTATTTTACAGACAATATGCAGAATCTTTTCACTTATACTCATATAGACTGCTTGATCTATCGTAAAGGTGAGAAAAATGACGCAAAAAAAACGCCCCTTTCACTGAACGCGCACTGAACCTAAAGCGGAAAACCTGGTTCTACTAATTGAATCTAAAGTGAGCTTCGTGGTACCATGTAACTCTGATTGCGAGTTGCGGCTCTGTCGAGACAGGTTTTCCCAAGAAAGCCTGGGTATGTTCAGCGAGCTTCGTGGTATACCCCACTGCACAGGTGCACCTCATCAGCTGACAAGCCTCTCTCTCTCTCTCTCTCTCTCTCTCTCTCTCTCTCTCTCTCTCTCTCTCTCTCTCTCTCTCTCTCTCTCTCTCTCTCTCTCTCTCTCTCTCTCTGTGTCCTCCCTCTCTCTCTTTCTCTCTCTCTCGTACCGTTTAGTTCATTGTCTTAGAACACTCCCATTCAGAATGCATTGGTTTTCATTTCGTTCTGTGTAACACGCAAAAAGTCGGACTATCGTGCTCTGGAACACGCTTCAATAGATTAACATTCGTGCGCAGGAGCACGCAATCGCGTGATACCGGGTTGGAGGGACAGTGTGTGAGCGGTGCGGCAGACACTGCATTTCAACTCCCGCTCCTTTGTTTCCATCTCCGTTCTATCTTTAGGCTGCTACCCTATCAACAAGGGCTTCTGTGATCTGAGCACGTTTTGTAACTCTTAATAGCAACTGTTTAAATTTCATGTACGCTCATGTTCGTAACCGGAACAGTATGCGCCCCCTCTCTTCATTCTCTCTCTCTCTCTCTCTCTCTCTCTCTCTCTCTCTCTCTCTCTCTCTCTCCCTCACACACACACATACACACGCACGCATGCACATAAACACACAAACAGATACACATACACGCGCGCACGCACAGACCGACACACACATAAACACACACACACACACACACACTGATTTTCCTTAGTCAGGCCTCGGGCACACTTGATATTCCCTGATCGATTTATGCAAAGACAGACACTCATATCGTGTTTAGACCCAAATTCCATTCCTGTTGATGTCATCCAAAAAAACGTTCCAAAGGGCCTTTATCAGGGTTTCCAGGCGATCGGTGCGAGCGCAGCACAGCGCTGCAGCATCCAATTCATATAGATCAAATCAGCGTTTTTCCGTGGTCCGCCATTGGTCCGTTTCGAAACAGCATTAACGCTGTTGTGCATGCCGTGCTTGTGAGCGAGAGAAGACCGATGCCTTGCTGAGAAGGATCAGGGGGCCTCATTATATAGGCTCTGTCTCTATCAGCCACATGCACTGGATGTGTATCTTAGCCGCGTAGATAAACATCACGGCAGAATTGCTTGGACAGCAATATTGCATATGCTCCATCTGAGCCGTGCCCTGTGGGTCGACCAGCCCCCCACCCCGCCACCACCACCACCACCACCAGCCAGGCCTATAGGCCCACCGATTCCCTCATCTCCCCCATCCCAGGGGTCTGCTCTCTGGCCCACTTCCTCCTTGCATTACCTCCATCCGGCCGTGCTGCTGACACACTTGTTTAATAATTAAGGGCACGTCCATAATTTCCTTGTCCTTGTGGAAGTCCACAAATGGTCTCTGTGAAACCCGGGCCGGTTAAATGTACCTCTTTACCTCTGGCTGCTGACAGCTCTACATCATCGTAGTGATGCAGCAAAGACAGTGTGATGGCCGAGGGAGCGGCGGAGCGAGCCCACAGGGGGCATGGAGAGGCAGGGACGGGATTTCAAAAGAAGGGGGTAGTCCATTATTAACGAGCTATTCATCTGTCGCTGGGTCAGTGTTTTTTTCGTCGTCCGCTCAATGAAACAATTGGTCTTACCCAGCACACTACGAACTCTTGCATTGTGTGCTTATAGTGTTGCGGTGTGCCGTGAAGGGAAGCAGAACGTGGATACGGCAGTGTCCGTATCCACGGTGACCCCGCCCACCCAATCAACCAGCTCCCCATCCGTCTACCCACTCATTCATCAATCCTGCATTCAAAGCGGTCCTTCATCCGTCCGTCCACCATTCATCCATTCAACCACCCATCCACCTATCCCTCCTCTCACCAGTCCCGCATTCCATCAGTCCTTCGCCCATCCATCCACCCACCCTTCTATTCATCCCTTCGTCAATCCTCCATTCCATCAGTCCCTCCCCCCTCCATCCACCCCTTCACCCATCCATCCAGGTTAGGCCTGGCCTGTCCTTGCGATCTCCTTGCGACTGTAAATATCCTCTTTCTCGCTCATCCTGTGCAGCGTGCACCATCAGCGCACTGCGTCTGGGGGGGGGGGGGGGGGGGGGGGGGGGGGGGCGGGGGGGGCGGGGGGGGGGAAATCCAAACTTGACATCATCGCACCCGGCTCAGTGACCTTCCCTCTTCGGTTACATCACCGCACAGCACTCAAGACGGTTGGAGGCTGGCCACGCGGGAGAGGCACACGCAACATCTCACATAGTCATAGCCATCATCCCCGGACGACGGGGTGCCTGCAGTGCCGGTGGCCGTTGTGTAGGACCGAGATATGGGTAATGGAGCGCGGCTGAGATACGGCTAATGGGTTGGAGCTCTCGGGACTGTAGCATGTTGGATCATGGATAACTCACTTGTGGTAAAGGCGATAAGCCTTTAAATGTTATGGATCCAGTCACTGGACCAAAACCCGCCTTCGATAGCATCATCTCCCCCCTCCATCACTCAGTCTCCCAAGCAGTCCTAGCTGTGGGGTTTCTCTGCCCCACCACACAGCTAGCCAGGGTCTCTTCCCCTAGCTAGCCACTCAATTGATTTGGTTTTTCCACTCTCTCTGTCGCTCTAACTTTCTCTCTCTCTCTCTCGTGATCTCTCTCTCTCACTTGTGATCTCTCTCTCTCTCTCTCTCTCTCTCTCTCTCTCTCTCTCTCTCTCTCTCTCTCTCTCTCTCTCTCTCTCTCTCTCTCTCTCTCTCTCTCTCTCTCTCTCTCTCTCTCTCACTTGTGATCTCTCTCTCTCTCTCTCTCTCTCTCTCTCACTCGTGATCTCTCTCTCTCTCTCTCTCTCTCTCTCTCTCTCTCTCTCTCTCTCTCTCTCTCTCTCTCTCTCTCTCTCTCTCTCTCTCTCTCTCTCTCTCTCTCTCTCGCGCTCGTATGTTCAGAAGTAATGGATCTGGATATGGATCTGTGTCTTGTGACATGCCAAGTTGACCTCCTGTTGTAGCTTGGGCGCTTGACATGTGTGCATGAGGGCATAGCATCGTTCTAGCAGACTTTAGAGCAGAATATTGATGATTCAGGTGGATAGTCATAATAACTAACAGAGCCATCTGCTCACATTAGGGGCGTGTGAGCAGTGTTTGTATCTTGTCCGACACACAAAAGGGAATTTCACATCGTAAATGTTCCCCTGCCTCCTAATTAGTTTCATTTTTGAAAGTGTCTACTCCCTAAAATGATGCTGATCAAAGAAAATAGGTAAAGTGGGAGCATCACATATTCTAATATATATATGCCTATTAAAAAAAAATATATATATATATATATATATATATATATATATACTTATATAAGACATGTGTGAGAGAGTTGTATATTGCTGTCAATGATATTAATGAAACAGTAGAGCTTTCTTTCGCAATGTTGTGGGTGAAAATAATAACAGAACAAGGTTGTAGATGCTTGTGTAACTTAATTAAAAAGAGAATCGGACCCCTGCATAACAAACTAGTATTCACCACGATATTTACAAGAGTTTCAAACACCTGGGTCTGGTGTCTTTGGCGTATTGTGTGACAAAAATACTTATGTAACAATACCTGCAGGTACCATTTTTTTTGCTGCAATGCATGCAGCTCTGTGCACAGGGGGGGCGAGCGAGGAGCATGGACATATGGAGGCAGTGCTTTGTGCAGCAGCTGTCCCAGCAGGATTCCCATGCAGGTAGACAGGCCCAGGAAGTGTTGATTACAATGCTTCTGTCGGATGGACCGTGCACGGGTGAATAGTGATATGATGATGTTGTGGCTTCGTTTTACTAGTACTGCTTTAGTTGCATCGGTAGTAGGTGTATATATTACTTTATATTTCTGATGATAATTAACAAACACAGACAGACAGACACACACAAAGACAGACAGACAAAGAGAGACAGACAGACAGACAGACAGACAGACAGACAGACAGGCAGGCAGACAGACAGACAGACAGACAGACAGACAGACAGACAGACAGACAGACAGACAGACAGACAGACAGACAGACAGACAGACACACATACAAATACACACACACACACACACACACACACACACACACACACACACACACACACACACACACACACACACACACACACACACAAGCAAAAACAAACCACCTCCCAAACGACCATCCCTGCCTGTGGCCCCGAAATGTTTGTCTTGTGTTTCTTTTTTCTCATTATGTCTTGTTTATCTCCAAACCCAGGAAATAGAGCCCAGAGTTAGATTTGGAGGCTACCTTTGTGAGGCAGTGTGAAGGACAGCCCACTCAGGCAGCAGGAGCAGCAGCCACTGCAGCGACTGTGCCCTTTCTACTCGCGCGCTGATAGCTGCAGTCCTCGAGGAAAACGAGATTTCAGCAGTTTAAAGAGACTGCGCTTTAACTCTGCGAGAAGGCAGCCCTATGATGCAGCAAAAAACTAAACGCCACTTTATTACGCCTTGTGCTGAGCTGTCGTCTTACGTGTGGCTATTTGAAATCCCTGTATCCCATCTTGGGATTCGTCCCATTTCTCCCATTGTGGTGTTTAGAAGGTATCTCATTTAGTGAAGCGACTAACAACGGGAATTGCTTGCATGCTTATCCTGACAAGACAACAGTCACAACGTCAACTAAAAACTTGCTTACTTGTTTCATTTTTGACTTGCGTGGGCGTAACCCATGCTGCTTCCACTAAATTTAATTAATTACTGTCAATACTCTCCTGCTTCATCATTCTCTCTCTTTCTCTCTCTCTGCCTGTCCCTCTCAGTCTCTCTCTCCTCTATCTCTATGTCCCTCTCCATCTCTCTCTCACTCTAAAAGGCTAGAGAGGATATGGTAATGAGCATGAATATGCAGTTTCAGCAAGGCAAGCCAATCAATAAACTAATCATTCGTTTTAAGCATCACTGTTTGTCACAAGCACTTAACAAATACACCAGCAATGCTTTTTTTCTCTTGATTTCTACAATTAAAGCATTGTATCATAATTGTATCACATGTTTTTGTCCGCCCACGGTGTTAAAAAATAATTAAAAACATAATTAGAAATGCCAAATGTCTTGACGGATACATTTGAAATATTCCGAACAATCTGAGAGGGGGAGTGTGTGTATGTGTGTGTGTGTGTGTGTGTGTGTGTGTGTGTGTGTGTGTGTGTGTGTGTGTGTGTGTGTGTGTGTGTGTGTGTGTGTGTGTGTGTAGCGTGTGAAAGCTCTTTAAAGTCAAGCTTTCTGCTCTCTCTTGTGCGAAGAAGTCAACATGCTGGCTGCCCGTCTGCATTATTCACCAACACCTCGCCTACCTCCGCTGGATCCTGCTGCCACCTCAGCAGCCTCCACATGGAGCCTAAAGCTGGAGATGGAAGCTCGCTCGCCAGCCCACAGTCCTCCTCCACCCTGGGGCCAGATCCTCCTCTCTGACGGACACCACGGGGGGGGGGTCAGTCTGTACGCTAAACCCAAACGCAGAGGAGGCGAACGAGCGGTATTAGGAGCAGGGTTTTCTTGTTCGTTATATGGCTCTGCTATGGCTGCTTCTGAAATACCCACTGTCAGGTTGGGCAAGACTCTGGCGAGAGGAGATGTTATACTGAGGGGAGTATGCAAACACTGATGGGAATGTAATAAAGAGATGGTGTAGTCAACTTCTGTGGGATTTCTTTGCCATGGGGAAGTTACAAAACCTTAAATAATAATGTGTTTAGTGGATTACTGATCCGATTACAATGGTAAAGATAATTTGATTCTTGACTGGCTACGGCCTGCAGGAGGGAAAGTATTGCTTATGCAGGCTATACTGCTGTATCTCCCAGAGTGGAAAGAGAGAGAGGGTGGTCTCCATTGTTTGAAGCAGCTTCATTAGCCGAGAAACAGAGAAAGGAATAAAAACAATGCTGTTTTCCTTTTGGTCTAGATCTGAACAGCTCCAAGCGCTCTGCAACACTAGCATCACTGTCTCCCTCCTCCTCCTCCTCCTCCTCCTCCTCCCCCCCTCCCAGGAAACACACCATAGATCCAGGATATTTTACTCCTTCTCCTCTTCATCCTCCTCTCCCTCACATCCCACCTCTGTGGTTTGTTGAAAGGTCACGCTCAAAGAGAACGTACCAGAAGCTATGTTCGACTAGTCCATAGGAGCAGATGAAAAATAGCTTCTTCAATTCCATGGGGCTGGATGGTATTACGTATAACACAAACAACTCTGTGGTTGAGCAGGCCTACTTGAAAAGGTTCTGAAAGATAATGGAGAGGTTTTTAAGTAACTTTGGCATTAATAATATTAATAATTAACTTAATCAGTCAGATTGGATGAAGAGATTTCCAGTCCACATAATTTATGAACACTTGATCCACATTAAGGATTTGGACATATAATCATCACACCTTGGATTCCAGATTAAGACACCGGATTTTGAGGGGTTACTGTGAGGAATACTGATGACATTAGTGTGATTAAGATATTCCTTCACGGCACATTGCACAAAGTTCACTAGTATCAGGGTTTCCTTTATCCTGGAAAAGGGGGGGGAAGCGACTCTGCGAAAAAGGACACCGATATAAAGCTCAGGGATGCTAAAGTGGGCCTGCGTCTGGAGACCGACCCGCCCCACGTCCATCAGGGGGGGTCTGAAGGACACTATGTTGTCGTCGTCGTCGTCGTCGTCCCCCCCCCCCCCCCGCTGCAGGTATGCTGCAATGGCATGGACGGCGCAGTGCTGCAAGTTTGCAGTCCCGCATGCGCCGCATACTCTTGT
The DNA here is from genome assembly GCF_031168955.1 of Gadus macrocephalus. Classification (NCBI taxonomy): domain Eukaryota; kingdom Metazoa; phylum Chordata; class Actinopteri; order Gadiformes; family Gadidae; genus Gadus; species Gadus macrocephalus. The sequence continues at coordinate 6,165,601 of NC_082390.1, read as the reverse complement.
ATCACTTTGACTTACAGCCAGGGAATGTGGTGAAGAGGGGTTGGGGGGGTTGGGGTTGGGGGGGAGGAAATGTCAATTGTACTAGTTTTTATATTGATATGCTGCGTGTTTTGAAGGTGCTGATGGCGTGCATCAATCTTGTTCCCAGGGGCAGAGTGAAAAATGTGATATAGGCGTCAGGGATAACCTAATAATAAATAAAAACGAGTGTCAGGGAAAGCGTTCCCTGTAACCTTGCGTGAACTACAAGGGTGCACTGCAGAGTTTTATCACCGTTAGTGATGTTGATTCCTCCGCCACCTAGGGGACGAAGCCAGAAGTACACGCAAGTTTGAAACTCGATGGTGCACCTGGGGCAGTTGTAATGGAATGCAATGTGTCCTTAGTAAAATATATTTATCAACAAACGGATGGACAACCGATTGAGATTAAGACAAAATTCCAACACCAAAATGCTTTTTTCTCATTTATTTAAGGTTTGTTTTCTTTAACCAGACCTGCAGTGGACACTTGAATTTCATATACCTTAAATTGATTTTTCCTCAACATTATCTTAAATCCCATAGCATGACTGTTTGTTGGTTCTCTCCTGGATGGGGTTGTGGATCTTGTGAATACGGTTTAGATGGGAGACAGGACAGGGAACAGACTGGGGGAGCAGCAGGTAAGAGAGAGAGAGAGACAAGAGAAAATATGGGGAACAGTTAAGACTTTGAAAGTAAAATAATACCCCGTTGGAGGTTAGTTTCTCCAAGCCCGAGAGCTCCTTGGGATACTACTACAGTACTTAATGTCGTAAAGCACCTTGCTTTGGGTCGCACACATTTGCCAAAGTTACACACATTATTCCACATTTTCCAACCTCAATAAGTGCATAATATCAATTTTTTTTCACAATCATGGAGCTCATCATATATCTATTTACACATAGATATATAAACAAAGCTTCCAGTCCCACAAGCACATTTCTCTCATCTTTTCTTTGTAAGGCCTCGTGTAAGCACTTGTGGGTGGGACAAAAGAACGGGACGATGGGAGGCAGGGAGGGGGGATTACATGTTCACTCTATTGCTATCCTCCTTAGTCTCCAGTACATCCGTCTAGTCCTCCCTCCTGTATCTTCTGGTGACCGGTCCCTAGTAGTAAGGGCCGGTGACTCGGTACGGCGGGCCCCACACAGTGGCTCCCGCCGGCGCTCTAGTCCGGCCCTAGTGTTCGGGGTGTCAGTCGTTATCTCTACGCTCTCCTTCCTCCGATGCCCTGGCTCTGCCCAGCGCCGGGCAACGCTCCACCCTCTGATACAGAGGTTCAGCAATAACACGTCTCTTCCCTCCGACCGGGGAAGGCAGTGGGGGGGGGGACCCTCGCACGTGGGGGTCCCTGCCACACAGGGAGCCTGTGCATAGCCTGTGGCCCTTGACTCCCCGTTCACTTTGTGAGCTGCGCTCAGCAGCATCGCCGGCCCCTCCCCTACTTTGCTTTGAACATTTAAAAAAATAAAGAATAAATGTTGAAAATTAAGAGAAGGCTAAGTGCAAACTAGTTGTCTTTCTCTCCCTCACTCGCCCTGAACATAACGATCAGGTCTGCAAAGGGGCGGTGGTTTGGGGGGGGGGGGGGGCGGGTGCAGTGAAATGTTTCACAGTCGCTCGTTACAGTAGGCCGTGCGAGGGTCTTTGGGGCAAAGCTTCAAGAGAAGATTTCACAGCTTGCTTCATTCCTCACACGTCGTCGTGACTCTTTTTTTTTTTTTTTTACTTTCAGAAAAACTTACTCTTTGTTCATGCTTAGTCGTTAGTTACTCTCACAGAGCTCCTGTCACGGCCTAGTTCAGCTTCTTCTTTGACCAGACAACTCTTACGTTCACTCTCTCGTCACCGCCTGCTGGTGCACGCCCTCTTTCTCTCTCTCTTTCGCTCACTCTCTCTCTGCTACAACTTCTATTAGTGCTCTTTCACGTCGGTTAGCGATATTAACCGGTAGTTTTCCACCTCGCCCCCACTCCCCCTCGCCCCAGCACTAGCTGGGGGTGTAAAGAGAGCTGGCGCGAGCCGACACAAGCATATCAGTAACTCACGCGTCCCCAAAACAAACAAAGAAGCCCAGACAGGCCTCACGGCTGGACAAACAAAACAAGGAGGAATGAGGAAATTAAAGTAAAGAGCATGTTGTTATTTCTGTTAAATCACTGCGGTAATATGCACTACGGTGCATCTCTGTGTGTGTGTGTGTGTGGTGTGGTGTGTGTGTATTGCGTCACGAGGGCGGGGAGGCTGGGGTTAGGGGGGGGGGGGCGTATATGGTGGTGTGTGGATGGGTTGGGGGGGTATCTGCTGTAGTCTGTGATCAGTGGCGGTCCACAGCGGCACTCTGTAGCAGCTCTGTGTTGGGCTGGCCCGCGGGTCTGAAGGCCGTCTGGAAGCCCGGGGGTGGGGAGTGGAACTGGCTGCCTGGGCTGGCCGTGGCAGAGGGCAGGTAGGGGGCCCAGCCGCCGGCAGCTCTGTGGTGGAGGGGCAGGTGGTTCTGGTGGTGGTGGTGGTGGTGGTGGTGGGGGTGTTGTTGGAGGGGGTGGGGGTGGTGGGGGTTGTGGTGGTGGTGGTTGAGGCCGTCCAGAAGGCCGCTGCGGAGGGGCTGGGCGGAGGCCGAGCTGGGCGGCCCGTCCATCTCCGTGAGCGCCTGCAGGGACTTGAGCCAGTGCGGGGGGTTGTCGTCCGGGAGGCTGTCGGAGCCGTTTCCTGCCGAGGCGGGAATACCTGCATGGAGGGGGAGGGGGGGGGACATGGAAGGGTTGTGGTGTCATTATAAGCAAAAATATTAAAAAATCGTGCTAGTATTACAATACTTTTCTCTGCATTACTTGCATCGTCAAAAAAACGATTGAATGAAAAACTTAAAATTGAAGACATAAATATAAATATACAAAAGATAGATATATATTATCTCCATAATCACAGAATACGTCACAGATATCCCCGAGGCACTCAACTTCCGTTCTAAAATTGCATCTCGACCTCACTGAAAACAAGCAGCCCTGCACCCAGAGACCCCCCAGAGCAGGGGCGGGCGCGGCCCTCACCTTTGATGATGGCAGGGTCCATCCAGCTGGACGTGCCGTCCCAGCTGAGGCTGTGGGAGATGCCCGCGGGCCCTGCCGGCCCACCGATGTGGTTAACACTGTTGGAGGAGGAGGACGAGGAGGACGAGGAGGACGAGGAGTTGGGCAGCCCCCCGAAGTTGATGTTGATGTTGGGCAGGAGTGCTCTCAGGCCGTCCTGCCACTCCTTGACGTTTAGTCCGTCTATAGAGCTGCTGTTCTCTGAGGACAGAGAGAGAGAGAGGGACAAGACGATGACGACACGATCGTGTTGTCTAGAGACCCACTGCCGGTGGCTGGGGGCGGAACTGCAGCTGAGGCAAGGTCAAAAAAAAAAAAAAAAAAAAAAAACAGCACACACAAGCAAGTATCCCTTTCATTACCGGCAAGGCGGTAACCCATGTTTGGCAATCTAATACTCCCTGCGCCCGGACGCGACACGGGCGCACATTACCCGATACAGCGCTAGTTAATTTGTCTGCGGATGCAGGTCGAACAGGCGGGGCTGAAAGGGGAGAGTACCTGAGATGGGGATTCCTCCCAGTCCCGTGCTGTGCTGACGGGGCAGGTTGAGGTCGAGGAAGTTACTGTGTGAGGCAGCACTGGCCGAGTGGTTCAAGTGTGCGAGGTTATTGCGCGCGGCGGGGAGGCCCGCCATCCAGGGGTGCCTGGAGGACGGCTGGGGCTGGCCGGCCGGGCTGCCCTGGCTCCCGGGGAAGCTGAAGGAGCTGTAGATGGTTCTGTGGTGGAGCTGGGAGAGGCGCGGCGGGCCCACGGGGAAGTGGTGGAGGGAGGCCGAGGCCGAGGCGGCGGGGTGGTGGTGGTGGTGGGGGGGGTGTTGGTGGTGGTGGTGGTGGTTGTTGTTGAGGTGCGGGGGCAGCAGGCCGTGGCTCTGGGGCCCCGGGGAGAGGGGGCCCTGGTCCTGAACAGACAGCTCCTTCTCGATGAGGTCGGCCAGGGCCTTGCGGGTGACGTCGAAGGGGTCGAAGCCCAGGTCGTCGTCCTGCGGCTGCTTTGAGGAGGCGCCGAAGCCGAAGGCCGCCTGCCAGTCCGTGGAGAAGGACACGGGTATCGTATCTGAGAGGAGGAGGAGGAGGAGGAGGAGGAGGAGGAGGAGGAGGAGGAGGAGGAGGAGGAGGTATTATTACATCACCTCCACACGGCTGTTTATAAACGGACCAAGCCGGAGTAAAAGCGTGGATCTCTACCCAAAAGGACAAGTGCTTAGTGTAGGGAAATCGTTTGTCCACCTAGTATCAACCAAGCTCAGCAACAGCCCTGTGTTCCACGCAACCAATTAAGGGAGATGGATGTGCATGTGTTTAGTATGTAAACGGACGTCATCGTGTTGTTGATTTTAGACACCTGATCAGGGCTGTGGCTAAATATATCAGATCTAAGCACCACAGGACAGAAAAAGGTACAGGGATATGCTTTCAGGAGGTGTTCAACTTGGATCTCCTGATGTCTACTGTGCTGTTTGTATGAACTTAATTAAGTTCTAATGTGGCAACACATTTCCTCACTGGAGGGCAATAAAAATCTACTTCCTAGAAGACATGTTCTGCACATGAACCATTGTCAAACTTGTAATTTCACGAAATCCTCATGCATACATTTCACATTCAGCAGGGGAATTGAAAACTGAAAACTCGAACTTTACTCATACAAAGCTTCAAACTACAAAAAGCACTGTCAAACTTCTCTAAATACATGCATAACAAAAACGTTCTTTCCCCACGCTTTCATATCCTATATATAAATAAATAGTGTGGTAGCGTGTGCATGTTAAGCTAGGCCTACGTCTAGGCCTTTGTCAACTACTGCGACTACAACTACTTAAATTAACTGTCTATTACTGCAAAAGTCAACAAACTGCTGATGGCTGTGAAAGTCACCGTCATCATTTGCTGTTTTTGCAAACCGCAGCAGGGTAAAGGCAGGCACCTGTAGTTTGTACCCAGGAAGGCCCCACCTCATGTTTACAGCATGACATCAGCCGCAACGCATTAAGTGACTCATAGGTCACAAGATAGTGGTAAACATTGTTGTAAATCAAGCAGTAGACCAATCAGATCGCTCAGGGGAAACTGTGCGACAACATGATCACCTTGTCTTGACAAGGTCACTGGGTAGACTTTGAAGATTAACAAAAACACATGACGATATCAAATATCCTTGAGAGCTCACAGCAGCAGTGTTTCTCAAACAGTGGTGAGCGAGGGTACTGCAGGCAGGTGGAACATGGGATCGTTTTCTTGAAAAGACCTTACAATGATAGCAAAAATAATGGATGACTGGGAATAAATATATAAGAAAATATGGTTCTGCAAATATGGCTCATGATATATATATTTTTTTATGTTTTCCATTGATGGCAAAGATAAGCAGCATTGCCTACTTTCTTTCAACCGTTTCCAACTGGGAAGTCTTTCTTTTTGCTGAACCCATACACGTGTTCTTAACTATATTTAAGGGGACAAGGGGACTTATATTTGCAGACAGGGTGGTCCGCGAAAGCCCACGGCGTTCAAAGAGCGGTACACCTAGAGTCGACAGCTGGGGGCCCCAACGCCGGCCTACAGAAGCCCCGCGGTCAGCGGGCCGGCTCACCTGAGGCGAAGAGGCTCTGTGGTTCGGGGGTCATGGGCCAGTCGGCGCTGCTGCGGGGGGAGCTGGGGAAGGGGGGCAGGCCGGCCGGGAGGGGGTTGGGGTGGCGGAAGTTGCTGTTGTCGGAGAAGAGCGACTGGGACTCGGCGGCCGCGCCCTCGAAGGGCGAGCGGGCGGCCATGTCCGCCACGCTCACGGGCACCACCAGGCCCGGCTTGGACAGGCCCGGCGGGGGGGACGGGGAGTCGCTGCACGCCATCTGGGACGGGAGGAGGAGATTCAAGAGTCAAAAAGGGGTTTTATTCGTCACATACTCATACAGGATGTTTTTTCTGTGCTTAAAAAAATAAATAAAATACAGTAGAATAAGAGGAGGGCTGTTCATGGGGATGTGAGATGGTTTCACGGTGTCTTGCAGGGTTTTACCAGCGCATGTAATCTGATTTTTTTTTTTTGCTGTGTTTCTACCTGTTGTAAAGTCTCTCCGTTCACTATACTCATTGGTTCTGGAGGCTTTTCACTGGGACTGTAGAGACACAGACACACACACACACACACACACACACACAGACGAATATGCTTTAGAAAAGAAGAACCCGATAACGATGACGATAATCCGACAAAGATGCCAAAACGTTCACCGCAGTGATGATCTGTACCTGTTACTGTCGCAGTTGGAGGAGAAGGGAGAGATAGCGCTGCCATGGCCCGGCCCGTCTGTAGTGTCCAACCCATCTACCGCAAGAACCTCCTGATCTAAATAGTCTAAAAGGGGCGGGGACTTGCGGTCTTCTGAAAGCCCATTGGCTAGCTTGCTATGCCCCGACAGTGTTGGCCAGCCATCCTTTCCATTGCCATTGTTGGTTCTGCTGGAAGGTAAAAAGAAATTCATGAAAAACCGAATGCATGAAAGTGAAAAACAAAATAGGCTTAACAGTTTGTATAAATAGTAAGGTAGGTAAACGACACCCACCTTTGAGTGGAATTTGCTTTACTTTTGGACTTCTCTGTTGCACATATGGGGGGTTGTAGAAAGCTAGGGTTCATTTTATAGAGGTCCTGAAGAAGTTTCTGCTCATATTCCTGGTGCTTTCCCGCCTAAAAACAATACAACAGATCCCATTTTGTTAATCGACAAAATGCTTCTCTGACTTGTTTAAATACAGTCTGAACTCTGAAGCAGCACAGAGACACTTTGGCAACACATCTGGACAATTCAACACAGTCCAAATGCGTAAGAGCATTACCTGCATCTCTTCTTTAGTAAAGCTGGCTGCCTCATCCCCCAACTCATGTAAATACATACAATCTGGTTTGGGACACTGCATACTTTTAAGGAAGTAACTACAGTATTTTGTGGTTCCTAAAGAGGCCTGTGAGGGAAACGCATTCAAATAAGTTAATACGATGACATGACAAAGACCTCATTGTTTCCATTTGTATATACAACTAAACAATGCAGTTATGACTGCCAGAGCTTCAATAGGGAATGCTAACAGTTTTACGAGAGAGACGCGAGTTATGCTAATGCTCACCTTCAGCGTTCTACCGTCCACAACCACATTGTTGACACATTGTATTGCTCTTAAGGCATCTTCAGACCGGATGTACGTGACGTAAGCACTGGCACTAGGCCCCTGCAAAACCAGTACAGACTCAGCCTTTGTCACCAACACTGTGTGTGTGTGTGTGTGTGTGTGTGTGTGTGTGTGTGTGTGTGTGTGTGTGTGTGTGTGTGTGTGTGTGTGTGTGTGTGTGTGTGTGTGTGTGTGTGTGTGTGTGTGTGTGTGTGTGTGTGTGTGTGTGTGTGTGTGTGTGTGTGTGTGATCATCATCATTCGACCTCTCACCTGTGAACCCGCATAAGATGTGCTGTTGTTGATGACCACTTTGTGTATTTTACCAAACTTCCCAAAGTACTCGGGCCTTTTAAGAACCTGTACACATAGGAAGTGACATCGAGTTATAGTCATCGAAAAACACAACAGCGTTCCACCATCTAGCCGGGTTAGATATCCATCGCCGGAAAAAGCATAGAGCCCCCCCAGTACACTATGTCCTCAGCAGAGTAGAACTAGAATGACAGACATTGATGGTCGCTCGAAAGACAGGTGTGGCGCTCACCTCAGGGTCAGCAAGGCGCTGGGAGAGGCCCACCACGAACACCAGGTTTCTCTGGACGACTCGGACGCTGGCCAGATGCTTGCGGTTCTCGGTCACCTTCTGCTTCTTCTCGCTCTGCTTCTGCTTCTTCTCGTTCTTGATCCTCTGGATCTCCTCCTGTGAGAGGGGCTTGTACACGGCGGGGTCCTCTGGGTACGGCTGAAAACACGGCAGGGCCGCCAGAGTTAAAACGGGTTCGACGACACAGTCGTACCACCACTCCTTCCTAGCCCATAGCGTACGACCACCACACACCTGGCAGCGCGCTCACCACATGGGCAGCGCAATAGAAAGAGACTTGTTCGCAAAGATGACTAACGAGAAACAAAGAACCAATGTAATGATTCAGGATCGTCTTACCCAGGCTAATAGATTATTACCACCGTCGACAATAGTGCAATGAAATTATCCAATTTCCAAAAGTGGCCATACGGCACTTTACAGCAGGACTCTTCAATCCATTTGACTCTGTGATAAAAACCGACTCGATCAATTGGTCGGGCATGGGATGGGAAACACCAGCAGAGGGAGGGGTTTGTTTTCCTCTGAAGCCACCATTACAAAAAAATGAACTCGAGTTTGTGTGGTATTCTACGACGAAAGGGGCAACAGTATCTCAGGAGGAAGAGCACTTTAGCAGCGTTTAAGCACTTTGAGATCATTGAATTGATAGAAAGTGCGTTATAAATAAAATGTATTATTATTATTATTAGAGCGGGTTGACTTGTAACCTGAAGGTTGCTAGTTCGATCCCAGGCTCCTCCTAGCTAGCTAGAGTGGCGAGGTGTCCCTGAGCAAGATGCCTTACCCTGAATGCTCCTGACGAGCTGGCTTTCGCCCTGCGTGCTTGTCACCGGCGTCGGTGTGTGAATGTGTGATTGAATGGCTGCAAGTCGCTTTGGATAAAAGCGTCAGCAAAAACCCCTAAATGTAAATGTAAATGTAAGACGCATGCACGCGTCATCAGCCTACCTTTCTGCAGGCGGGACAGAGGCCGTTCTCGTCGGTGCGGATGCGGTGCCAGCAGAAGCGGCAGATCTGGTAGCCACAGGTGCAGGGGAAGAAGTTGACGTCGTCGATCTCCAGCGGCTCCATACACAGGGGACACTCCATGGGGTCATCCTTCATCTTGGGGCTGTGGGACATTCTATGGCACGGCAAGGATGGGCGATGTTGGTGTTGAACCACAGCACAGGGCTGAGATAAATATATATAAATCAATTCCATTGCAGCACAATAGTTTGTCTTCATATTAGTGGATGCAGACAGACACTGTTGCTTATAATAATGTACAGTATAACCCTGAACTCATCAGTTAGAAAGCTGAGGTTGCGGATTTGTGGGGCATTCCTAATGGCAACATGAGCGCTGTCATTTCAAATGACGATTTGTTCATAACATCGTCCGTGTTCTAAAATAAAGCAATCATACTTGGTGTCAAGCAAAGTACAGTGTTCAACGCTGTGCATCATGACATCAACGCATGTAAACAGTTGCTCGTCATACATCCGCAAGGGTCTGCGCGTCTAGAAATGGTTTACCGCCATACTCAGTAGTCAGCTGACCGGGGAAGTCGTGTACAAGGAGGCAACAGAAGGAACCAGCTACACTTCACACTCACCTCTGCACTGAAACACACAATCTGACAGATGTTAGCGGTATGAGCTAGTCTAGTACTGTACATAAAAAGCCGGTCAAATAATCAAACAGTAGTGGTTACGAGCGACATTAAACGACCACCGTCACGTTCCGGTCATCCTGAGGAAGCGAGGAGGAGATCTCCACTTGAACTTGGTGTGACAGCACCGAGGCGCCCCGCCGTGAATACCAAGTGACAGCTCGGCTTCAACTCTGCTGCTACGACCCACGGCTAGCTCCCCTGGCTAGCCTGTCGTGGAGATGTAGTAGTGGACGTTCAGCGGCAACCTTACAACGAGGCCTGCACAGTCCAAAGCTATCGCCCCCCCCCAGCCATACCATAGCGAGCTGCTAGCATGCTAGGAACTATGTTAGCACTGTGGAACAAGTCGACTCCTGACGTGTCTGTCAACACATCAGTGTTTAGATACAGGCGAGGGGGGCCCTGTGGGTGGTGCCCCCCCTCAAGAGACACAGCTGGTTTCTGAAGTGAATGTGGTGAGAATAAACAAGGCTGAGCAGCAGAGTTAGCAGCAGTGCTAACGTGAGCGTTACTTACCCTGTCTGTGTTTAGCTATGGGTTCCACTTCAAGGGAGTCAAACTCAGTTGGGCGGGGACCTGGAGCCAATGTGGGTGAAATGTCAATGTTTTCTATGAGTAGATACTTAGGTTGATCTTGGGTTTATCGTTCGGTTTTGATTAAAAAGTCGACAGGGTTGTTTTGCCCCCTTTCTGGTCCTGATATTGTAGAGACAAGTTGACGCTCAAACCACCATCTTAGCTAGCATTAAAATAGGGAGGAGGGAATTGGGTAAGTATTTGAGACGACTGCGCGTGCGCAAAGGAACTGGTGCTTTGTGGGAGTTTGAGTTGACATTTGAATGTGGGTAAATACATGTAAGGGATAATGAACGCGGTCATTATCGGGAAAATAAGCCCCGACCGGGCGTACATGACACCGACGCGCAGCGGAGGTGTCTTGCTTCGCCCTGAAGGGGCTTATTTTCGATAATGACCGGCGACGTTCCATACATTATCCTGCTTATTACACGGCTACTTTCCAAAACGAAAAAATATCTTCACATGGTGTGTCTTTTTACAATTTATTTGTTACCAGAATTCATAGTGTTGAACAGCAGAGAAATAATCTGCCAAAAATGTTGACGTCGCTTAGCAACCGAAGACGCTGGGGTTGACAAGTTACCGGACTACTTGCGGAGTGATACCAAAGACGTCATTAGAGGCAAATAATCCTTTGATTTCCTTGACAGCGGTCAATTATTATTATATCAAGACGACGAAGACGTCTATGCGACACACCCATCGTCTTCTTCCTCATCGAATTTCTGTCGCTCTATATACGACACGTCATCTGGTATAATTGATACGATTGACTATGAGCTACGTAGTGACTCATGATACATTCGTAGCGCCAAATAAACGGCTCTGGGCAATCGTAAACCACGCCTCAAATACGAGAAAATGAATGTGTGGTTCCCAGACCTCCTCTCAATGTAGATTGAGGCCCCGTGTACACGGAGCCGAAACGGGCGAAAACGATCCGGTTTCGTTTTATGCGGTTCAGGAATATCTTCGTAAAGACGGAGTCATTGCGAAACCGCATCGAGCTGTAGAAACGCTGTGGTTCTCCACAGGAAAGGCGCTGGTTCTCCACAGGAAAAAGTGGAGCGCATCAAGCCTGCGCACATACAGCCTGCGCGCTGTATGCAAACATTCAGTCAAGAGGAGATTCAACCTTTTAAATTGAGCAGAAATACTTTTTAATGTACACTTAGTAATTACATTTAACAAGGGGCTTTATTTAAAAGGTACAAAAATAATACAAAAAAATACTAAATAAAAAATGCAACGCAACTCTGACGTCATCGTTTGCGTTTCAGGTGTCCACACGAATCCAACACGTAACCGCATAGGTCCGGATCGAGATTCGAAACCACCTCCGGCTCCGAGGGTGGTTTCAGAAATGTGCGGTTTCGGGCACTGGATTCGCCGGCTCCGTCTGAACGGTCGGCCGAAACGCACAAGACGATTTTGGTTTCACCAAAAAATCGGCTCCGTGTGGACAGGACCTGAGATGAGGTCTGCCGTTAGCCAGGCTAGTCAATTATACTTAGCAACTGCTGAGTTCTTCAAGGAAAGTGATCGAATCCAAAGGAATAGCTTTAAAGAGACTTTATTTAGTATAAAGTATTTTCGGTATGGTAAACTGATACTCTGAAGCAAAGAGAGATTGAAGATGTATCTTAGCACGTGTGACTGCGAGTATTCTCCTAGCTGATCAATAGACCTAACCCTGTCCAAATAGCTGCCGGAAGAATTCTGACGATAATGTTCGATCTGTAGGCTTTTATGGTCTGAACAGCGCGGTCCGGAAGTAGTGGGGGGAGCCGATGTGAGATAACCCTTGGCTTTCTCGCCTGGTCTGTGGTGCTGCCTTCTGTGGCCAAAGTATTTATTACAGCCTTCAGTAAGATCTTGCTCCCCTTGTGGCTATGTATGGTATTTACAGCTTATATGTTTGGTCCTGCTTCATTGGGTCTATGTGTGGGTAGCTTAGATTCTTAAAATACGTAACACAACGGTGAATTATCAAATATAATTCACCGCCGGAAGTTGTGAAGGGCCCATGCAAGTGAACGGAGCGTTCCACGGCATTGAGAAGACCCGTGTGATAAGACTACATAGATAGAAAATGTGGTTAGTAATTTAACGTAATAAAGTGAAGAGTTGTTGGTACAAAGTTACGACATCCACTAGAATATTACACTAGAAAATGTATTTATCATGTACTTATGCAATAAGGCCATGTTATTTAACAGTGCACACCTTCTGACATGGAACAAAAGCCATTTAATTTATGTACCACTGTCCCTGATCCATCTGTAATCCTTTTTGTTTTTAATCTATCCACAAGAAACGTGGCTTGGGCCAGGCTTGGCTCAGGGTCTTGTAAGGGTCCACAGAGTCCATGCAAAGCAATGGGTCAATAGGGTGCTGGGAAGCCAGGGAGAGCCGCGCAGCTTGGAGGCCCATCCGGACACAGCTGTCAGTGTCTTGACCCTGGATGACCCCCGCCATGATGCTACCTGCAAGACTGGTGACCGAGGAAAGATGGGGAAAATGTATCTTTTAACGGGTTATGCTCACACACACACACACACACACACACCCACACCCACACACACACACACACACACTTTACTAAGTAACTAAGCTCACACAGATATATGGACTCGGAGAGATATTCTTTTCAGATACTGAGATATATACAATATGGATATTTATTGGAAAATAAGATTCAGAAATAATTAATAATTAAATATGCAATAAAGGCAGAGGAATGGCTAGTCAATAAGAAGCTTAAGATTTACTGCACCTATCTCCCGCTCCAGAGACGTTCACTATCTCTGCGGTGACAGGAAGTGACGCATAGTGCAGAGCACACAACCGGCCCCGCTGAGGAAGAAAGAAAAAACACAGACACAGCTTAAATTAGAAGCCGCCTCTTCTTCAGCGTCATCATTCTCCTTCATCATCAACCCCTTGTTTTAGAGACGGGAGGCGGCTCTGAAATCCCTCTCTTGTTCACTCCTTCTCTAATCCCTCATGATCACTACCGCTTGCAACACCATTTGGGGAGCAAGCAGGCCAGGGAATAAGGGGAATTCAGACCACATTGGTACAGTTACTACAAAATGTTGACTCTCCAAATAAGTGTGTGAGAGGTTTAGGACATGGCAGAATGTTTACCGTCTCTCCTTCCACCCTCGGTCGCAGGTGGACCGACCCGTTGCCATCATGCCGGCCGCACACCAGCACTCCGTCAGAGCCTAAAGTCACTATGAGACAGTGCAGGTGCTCCAACAGGGGGCGTGAGAGAGCCAGCGCACATGACAGCACGTCTCCAAGAGAGCTCGGAAACACTGCAACCAAACCGAACAGCGTCATCAACCACATGCCATCTGATGACAAGCTTGACTTGCTTCCTGTGGGTGTGGTGGAGTGGCTCAGTATAGTGTGTGTGTGTGTGTGTGTGTGTGTGTGCATGTATGTGCTAATGTGCTTGCGTACATGTACATGTCTCTCTGTGTGTGTGTGTGTGTGTGTGTGTGTGTGTGTGTGTGTGTGTGTGTGTGTGTGTGTGTGTGTGTGTGTGTGTGTGTGTGTGCGCGCGCGCTGTACCGTCAGGTGTCTGCAGTCCCAGGGTTGTGTTCATGGTGCACAGCTCAGCCAGGTTGGGGGAGGAGTAGGACAGCTGCTTCCAGGATTCAGACTGGAAAGGCTTGGAGGCCTTAACAGAGTCCGTTGGCTCGTACCAAACTGCAAAACCACAGTCACGTTACAGTGGTGTTGATAATGGGTTGATCCTGTGGGCAGTTGGGCACAATAGTCTGGCTTGTACCCAAAGTGTCCCAAGTCTATCAGAAGGTTACCCTGAGGAAGAGTGCTCACCTCAATACCTACCCTTCAATGGATGACATTGTACTCAGTATTCTTTCTTCCTTTTTACAGAGGCATCTTCATAGAGAAATCACAGGTGTTGCTCATAACACAAATTAGGGGTCTGCTACTTTTATGTTTCAGGCGCATCTATAAGACTAAACTAGTGATGATCAGTCTATTGCCTTTATAGTAGAGGGTCTACTCTATTGCATGCTAAAATGACTGAAAATAAGGGGTTTCAGCAGTCTACGTCTATAGATCCTTACCGCTGAGTGCCCGTTCCTTGGCAAGGCCACAGACATAGTCTATGGTGGACACAGGGAGGTTACCGTCCAGACAAACCAGAGAGGCAGACGAAAGCTGCTCCTCAAATGAAGAAACCTGTGAGGTTTTAAAGAAGCGTAACAATAATCAGGTGTTGATACTTTTTATGAGTGAGCAAAGAGATCAAGTGGAATGTAATGAGTCTGAGTTGGTTATGTAGGCACGATAGAGGATAGTTACAGGCTAGCTTTAGGTTATGTATAGGCTAGGGTTAGGCTAGGTTGATGAGCCTACTTACATACTGCTCTGTGATCTGCTGATGGATGTCCATGTCGCCCAGCCCAAGGCTAAGCTCGCCACTCTCAGTGATGACAGCACAGTATGTAGCAGTCCTCTGGTCGGCAAGCCTAGCAACGCCGCTGGTGTTCTGGGTCAAATAGCAGCGTAGGCCATAGCATTAGTGTAAGTGGTGGGCAATACCCTTAATCACAACATGTCCATTGATGTGTATTTATTGTTACAGTTTTTACACAGATGATGATGAGATGGTAGCAGTAGCCACAACACACACAAACAAATGCTGGATTCCAAAATTGATCATAGAGACCTTTAAAAAAATGTATTGTTTGTATGAAATTGTAGCCCATCCCTTAGAAGCATCAAACAAATTATTCAGATGGTGAAGTTAGTGACATGAGAGGCACGTCAGTCATATCCTACCATGTGTTGACAGTAGTTCAGCACTGCATGGCTGTGAGAGTCAGAACCAATAGCTGAGATGAACAGGACTCTGCAACCTAACCGGCTCAGAATGTCTTTCAACAACAACAACAAAAAGGGTAAGGGTTAAAAAATGGAAAGGTTACGTATGCATTCAATCATCTTCTTCAAATTGCTGATAAGAATGCTTGAGTCTGAATTGAAAAGTATTTACCGGCAATATTCCGGCCTACGCCACCAAAGGACTGACACACATTTCCCGGGTTTGTCTGTCCAAACTGAAGAAAGATTTCTCAGGGATCTGAATGAAACAGAACTGCACTACCTTTAATTTATTTGTTATATGCTTTGAGAAAAGTGAACTTACCACAATATCCTCAGTTTTTCCCTTGGCAATAAAATCCACATTTATTCCTCCTATTACAACCTGTGTGAAAACAGCACCATAGGAATTCCCCATGAATGGTCAGTATTTTTAAATACTTTTATTGTATTAACAAATGTGCTGTCATCAATTATATCGATTTACTTACAATTTCAGACTTGGACTCTGGAGAATTCATTACATGATAGGTTGTAGGCTGTTTCCTCTTTCTATCGTGTCGTAGTTTTGCCAGTTCACACGCTATCTGGCTCCCTACTTTGGCGTTGTTGTGAATGAGTGCAACATCTTTGAGCACAGCATGTTAAGGGGATAACTGGTTTAACTGGTTGGTTGACGTTACTCCAAAGGCAGGGCTCCAGACTAACTCTTTCCTTGGGTACACTGGTGCGCCTAAATTTTTCATTTGGGTGCACCAGCACGTATTTATGGTGCACCCAAGTTGTGAGTTGTTGAGGGGGGGGGCGTTGGACCGTGCCTGCCTTACACTGAGTTGTTGACGGGGGGGGGGGGGGGGGGGGGGACTCGCTGAAAAGCTGCTCCCGACCAGGTTTGGTTGCGAGCGTAAGTCACCATGGTGATACAGCGACGCTTAAAGAGATCGACTTTCATGGTACAGCTAACCCAGGCTTTCAGCTCAACATACCTCGCTAACCCTCTAATCGAGCTTCGTAGTACAGGCCCCTGGATTGGTATGGAGTCAGTTTCCTGCCATAATTCAAACCTGAAAAAAAAAGTTTCAAAGGCTTGTAAGTCTGGGTTTGAAAACTCAACACCTTGTAATAAAGGTTTTGCAACACTGAAAAAAGAGATTATAACCTGAAAAAAAATAAAAATAAAATTCAAACATCTGTAAACATGATTTTGTGTTCTATTTTATCTTCTTCATCATTTTCACCAACACATTTTCAAAGTTCAAACAATTTCACCAGCGCATTTGCAGAGTTTCAAATCTGGCACTGTTCTAACAGTGTATTTCATTGTTGCCCGGTTTTGAAACCTTGTAAATGGGATTCTGCAAACAGGTGTACATACATTGAGAAATACGTTTTGAAAGGTTGAATATTTAGTTTTTAAAACTTGTAAAGGTGTACGTTAACGACATTACAACGTCTTTTTTCAGAACTGACTTTTCAGCACCGACTTTTCAGAGATTTGACCACACAGGCGCAAGCTTTGAGTCACGTGAATATTGGCAGTGTTCTGACGCCACTCGTTTTGAAACTCCTGACAGTCGAATCTGAAAACGTTCCTGGGGGCCGGACCATTTAGCTCTAAACCTATTGGTTGCTCTCGGCTGACGTACATTCCAATCACATGTGCCGTTCACCGGGCTGTGCGTGATTGACAGTGCTCTGCCGATGACACAAATAACAAGCGACTTTCGCGGTTGATTTTGATTTCCATTTTCTGGAACCATGGCTGTTTCCCAAAGTGAAGGCTGCAGCCTTGCTAGGACGCGTCCTTGCTAGTCGCGTCCTATGGAGATGAGACTCTGGTTCCAGAAAATGGAAATCAAAATCAACCGCGAAATCAACCCGTTGTTATTCGTGTCATCGGCAGAGCACTGTCAATCACGAACAGCCCGGTGAACGGCATATGTGATTGGAATGTACGTCAGCCGAGAGCAACCAATAGGTTTAGAGCTAAATGGTCCCGCCCCCAGGAACGTTTTCAGATTCGACTGTCAGGAGTTTCAAAACGAGTGGCGTCAGAACACTGCCAATATTCACGTGACTCAAAGCTTGCGCTCAAATCTCTGAAAAGTCAGTGCTGAAAAGTCAGTTCTGAAAAAATACGTTGCAATGTCGTAAACGTACACCTTTACACGTTTTTAAAACTAAATATTCAACCTTTCAAAACGTATTTCTCAATGTATGAACACCTGTTAGCAGAATCCCATTTACAAGGTTTCAAAACCGGGCAACAATGAAATACACCGTTAGAACAGTGCCAGATTTGAAACTCTGCAAATGCGCTGGTGAAATTGTTTGAACTTTGAAAATGTGTTGCTGAAAATGATGAAGAAGATAAAATAGAACACAAAATCATGTTTACAGATGTTTGAATTTTAGTTTTATTTTTTTTTCAGGTTATAATCTCTTTTTTCAGTGTTGCAAAACCTTTTTTACAAGGTGTTGAGTTTTCAAACCCAGACTTACAAGCCTTTGAAACTTTTTTTTTCAGGTTTGAATTATGGCAGGAAACTGACTCCATAGATTGGGCTGCGTGGGTTTGTTTCCCGGCGTTGCCATTGTTACCGGTCTTGCGTGTTCCAACGGTTTATAGTCTAACCAATACTTCATTCACTGCCTCTTCCGTGGTCATTACAATATTATGAATAGACCGCTCTGTAAAAAAAAAATATATATATATCATACCAGATAAATTTTCAGTCGCACTACCCCGAATTCTAGGCACATGTGCGCCCAAATTAGGCGCACTCTGGAGCCCTGAAAGGTTACTGGTCATGTGCACAACTCGCCTGTCATGTTTATACATAAATCCACAGTTGTAGAAAATTAATACTTTACATACTACAATCTTATACAGACATTTTATTGTAAGGACCTGAGAGATCTAGCATGCGTGCCTCCTTAAATCAATAGGAGATTTGATAAGGATACTAGCTTCGAGGGACTTTCCTTTAGTCAACTCGTTGACCCTTCGAAGGATAAACGGCGTCACGTCCTTCCCTCTGATCTCTTCGAAACTAAGGAAATGAATCATACACAGAAACAGAAAACTTTGTTTAAACATCTTCCTCGTTTTAAAGTGTTAATGAAGGTCACTGACCAAACCAGAAAGTAAAGATACAATCAAAATCAAATAAAACTGCATGGAAGAATAATGTCCCCCGTACCTGGCCTCGGCCACAGCGGTCTGTATTGCGTCGTCTATCTGCTGGCCTACCGCTGCGTGCTCTTCACAGATGGGGACCGCTATGAGCAGGCCGCTCTGGAGCCCCAGGGACAGCGTGCCCTCTTCAGGGTGGAAAACGAGTGTTTTCAGGTTTTGAGGACAGATTTCTTCGATGCTTATTCAAAGTCTGCATGGAGCCTATCATGATCACGATGCACTCACTGGCTAACCACATCTCAACCAGGGTTCAAGGTTTCAAGGATTTCAACAAGGGTCAGACCTTGGTGGTTAGGTAGGTGTTGCTGAGCGAGTGCACGCCTCATCCCTACCTGCTCATTCATGAAATGTATCAAAAATAAATCCCTAAGTGGATAAAAGCACCTAGATAATGTATGCTAAATATTTACGCTAAGGGGATATCAAAAAAATATGATGGCATACCGATTAGTTTGGCTGCCTCTTCCGGGTCGCGGACATGATACGGGGAAGTGAATCCACTTTGTGGAGAAAAGAAGGCCGGGAAATTGTTGGACTGTCCGTAGGTGGCGACACACACACCCTGGGTCTCCTGTCGGGGTGGCAATAAACGAACCGACTCCATTAGGAACACTCAAACAGAAAGTACTTTTGATGCGATGGGAATCAGAACACTATGTTTAAAACAACACCCCGTATTTCCAATAAAACATGAATTCTCACGAGAAACTCAAGGGTGCGGCCGATGTCCAGGATGGACTTGACCCCAGCGGAGACCACAGCAACGGGAGTCCTCCCCAACTCTGTGAGGTCGGCACTGACATCCAGACCTGCGAATAGGAGCACTCTCTTGATATAATATAGCCAATAACAAAACAAAATGCTTCTTGTGATCAACCTGTGATACCAACATTTTCATCGCTTTTGTGCTAATATGGAATAGATAGGAAAGGGAAGACGGACAGAAAAGTGTGCTGAAAGAGAGAGATGTGACATTGACCCAGCACAGTGCAACACAGGTCAGAGTTCAACCTGAGTGTCAAGACAAGGCGTACTATTGACAACATGGTTAGCACAGGGCTAGCGGGTTGAGCCAACGTGCCGCATCTGTAGCTGTCGATCTGAACCCACTTACTGTGCTCCCCTCCACGGTGGACTCCACCGATGCCTCCGGTGACAAAGACGGGGATCCCAGCGCTGTGAGCCGCGATCATGGTGGCGGACACGGTGGTACCCCCAGAGAGGCCCTTTCAGAAAGGGACACAAAAGAGCATACGTAAATACGAGAAACACAGCCCGGTGGGTTGTGTGCGTGAACAACAGTAGGGTTTTTGGGGCCCACCTTGCTGATGGCGTAGGGTAGATCGCGGCGGGAGATTTTGAGGGACCCCTCACTGCGGGCCAGGTACTCCAGTTCCTCTGAGGACAGCCCCACGTGGACCCTGCCCCGGAGCACCCCAACCGTCGCTGGGATGGCACCCTGAGCCCGGACCAGGGACTCCACCTCCATGGCAGTACTGGCACAGTCAAAGAGAACTGGCATTAATCCATCAACTGTTAACATAACTTTTACAACCAAATTCATGCTTGACAGACAGACAGGTAGATCGATGGTCATGACATACTCATACACATATTATTCTTCGTACCTCGCGGCTAGAAACATGAATATAAACAAGCAAATAGAACATATATCTTTTTACATAAAGTATACACTACACGTTATATACTAAATACTGCTATGTTATATACTATAATCATGTATTGCTCAGATGTATATGGTTGTTGGTGTTGAGTAATGCTAAACGGTGTCTGTACCTCAAGTTGTGTGGAAAGGGCATGCCGTGGGTGATGATGGTGGACTCCAAGGCCACCACCGGCTGGTGTTCTGCCAGTGCCTGAGAGACCGACGGGTGAACTCTGAACAGCGAGCCCAGAGCGCCCAGCCCGGTCGGGTTCCCAGAGTACGCATGTGATCGCCTGATGGGCAGCGTAGACGCTCCACATCTCAGGAGATGTGAGGATACCTTCTGCAGCATTCCTAATCGGTCAGATTTCCCTCACCCCGGGGAGATCCTGAGAAACATAGACACAACAACACACCGACTGTGAAGTGAAAAGCATACCACTATGCAGGGCCGTTGCACCAAATCCTGGGCCCTGTATACAAGAGGTGCTGATGCCCCCCCCCCCCCCCCCCCCCCCCGAATTCCCCCTACCAGCACCCTGCGCTGAATTGTTGAGGGGGGGGGGGTAGAGGGTAGAGAACGATTGTTGACGGGGGGGGGGGGGGGGGAGACGTGGCCGTGTGCTACTCCTAACACTATGGGCTGGTGGATAATTCGAAATGTTTTTTTTTTACTTTATTGCCATGGGCCCCCCCACGACTGCCTCACTTTCCCCCGCAGTCCGTCGGCCCTGCCACTATGCAGTAGGGTTTCCGCGGTGTGGACCTTTTCACACCAAGTAATACGCTTGTGTCAACACCGGTATTACCTGTATTAACTTTGAAACTAGGTCAACCGCCATCTTCGCCGTCAACTGTCCTCTCACACTCGGTGACAGCGGCTGGCAGCGCGCCAATTCTCGGCGTCTTATAACGTTAATACATAATAATATAATATAATTGTATATATCATAATATCACGGCCAAAAGCTCTGCTACAAGTTCCATGGACTGAGCGACGGACTTGGGGTGATCGGGCCTTCTCAGTTGCTGCCCCCACCCTTTGGAATTCACTCCCCTCCCACATCAGTCTCTCCAACCATCTCTTCTTTCAAATCTGCCCTCAAAACATACCTTTTCACACTAGCCTGCCCCACCTAACTCCCACCTTATTCTTCATGTTTAACCTCTGTTTTTCTTTTATTCCTAGTCTTTTTTACAGTTTTGATAGGGCAATATGTAAAGCGTATTAGAGTACCATATTAAGCGCTATATAAATTTCATTTATTATTATTATTATTATTACAAGTGTGCGCAGCTGAATCAGCTTCACGTTCCGCCCTGCACACGCCCCTTTTTAACCATAAATGGTAAATGCAAATGACCTCATGAATGCGATCTGCATATAAAACAGACTCAGATGCAAGTATTATGTCTTGTCGGAAACAATGGCAGAAGTACTGAGAAAAGCAAAAAAGCGAAATTTCACGGAGTTTGAAGTGGAGACACTTGTGGGTGAGATGGAGGCCCGAAAAGTAGTTTTGTTCGGTTGTCACGGGATTGGGATCGCCAACAACAAAAAGCAGAGTGAGTGGCAACATGTTGCTGCAGCAGTGAACTCTGTCAGTATACGGAGCGCACAGTCCCAGAATTAAAAAATAAGTGGTCTGACATAAAGTTACATATTTTTATGTAGCCTACCAATAAATCGTTATGGTCCCTAGACCCTCTCCCTCCGAATCCTGCCATTTGCATGGTCCGCCAGAAGTGCCATATGGTTCAGCATTACCACGGCGCTCACCTCTGGATTTATAGGGTTAAGGTAATAAGATAAGACTGACCGAGAACACCTTGCATAATCAGTTTGTAATCACCCACGTAAAATGTTCTTGAACATAACCCCTTTTTAATGCCTGATTTGTCATGAAAAGCATCAACAGTAACGGACAACGATTGTGATGAGGAGTGTGGCTTGGTTTTTCACACTTGGGATTTAATTGACATTTGATTATGTGTTTACAGTGTCACATAAAAATATGATGTTATTGACACATGTTTGACAGATGCTTTATAGAGTGGCGAAGTCACGCCCCTTCCGGTAGGGCTCATGGGACCTATGAGATCGAAAAATATGAATGGGTGTCAATGGAGAGAAAATAATTATTTTCTGGTCCCAGTCTTTATATGCCCTGGATTACACATATGTTGTTTGTGGATTTAAATGATAATTTTTCATGCAAAGAAAACTAAAAATGTTCGTGAAGAAGTTTGATAATTTTAGGTTTTATGTGAGGCCGCTTTGTGAACTACAGCTCTTCGCTGCTCTTCACGCATATGATATACGTCACCACACCCGCCCTTGGAACTCGGCACAGAGATGGCGATCCCTCTGCCCCACTTCACCGCTTTCCCAAGGAGAGGATAAAAGCATCAAAAGAGGTGAAAACCATTATAAGTCGGGGCGCGTGCAGAGTTTCAGTTATGCCGATGGGAAGATTGTCGGTCTTCTCCACGCCAGTCGCAGGGAGCGTGACGTCACATACAAGCCGTGTAGTCTTTCTCGTTGTGTTTTCTCTACAGCCTTTATCTGAACAATTGCACAATAAACGGTCGAACTCTTTGCATGAAAAATTATCCTTTAAATCCACAAACAACATATGTGTAATCCAGGGCATATAAAGACCGGGACCAGAAAATAATTATTTTCTCTCCATTGACACCCATTCATATTTTTCGATCTCATAGGTCCCATGAGCCCTACCGGAAGGGGCGTGACTTCGCCACTCTATTCCATGAAGACGCGCCGTCAGTGGACAGTATGGAGTGACGGGATTAAATATAGAGGTTTCTTTTTTATTTCTGTTGTTTCTGGAGTTATAACTGAGAAAACGCAGTTGACTTAAATTATTCTGATTACATAGATTTAACGCATGGTACGGGTTGAATTACATTTATGTGGGATTACATTTATGTAGGGCGATAATCAGAGGCGTCGTCAGCCCCTTTTTACTGGGGCACGTGCCCCAGTAAAAGTCTCCAGTGCCCCAGTAAAATTCCATTGATCATTATTGAATTCATCTGCAGAAGCGCCGCTCTCGCTATGGAATCGGCAGGATTCATCAAGTGCATCTCCTGCTGCCTCGGGAGTCTTCAGTCGAGCCTGCCTCTTACCAGCCAATCAAAAAACGAAAGGGGCTACATAAAAGCCAATCAGAAAATAGCCCTATTGTATCTGGGTAAGATTTAACGCAACAACCAATGAAAAAAATCAGTTATTTACGGATTCGTCCACGTGACTCTTCTGAAAGTGTGTAAAGTATGACCAAGTGTTTCTTTCTGTTCAATAGTCTAGATAGAACTTTATCAATCCCCTGTAGGAGAAATTTGTTAATAAAACAATAATGGTAAAAAAAATAAGGAATCTCCCACTTCCGGCTTCCATGAAAGAGAACCATACTAATTCACACAATAGCGTTGATGCAAATCTAGCATTAAAGGTTAATTTAAGGAAGTTTTCTCCAGTCACGCTGAAACTAGTTTGCTAGTAGTAGCGCTTTAATTTGCAGTGTAAGAGAATTCTGGGAAATCTGAATGCTGACAAAATTCTCAGAATTCTGACACTGCAATTTATTTGCACGCTACGACTAGTGAACTACTTTAAAAAAAAAAACTCGACACTGCGACCAGGCGACAAATGACTGGTGAGAACCTTCTTAAATGAAGAGTTCAGAGTTTATTAGCCTATTCGATTTCTGAATTAAAATTCTTGTGATGAATAATCTACATTTGTACAGTCGATGTGCAGCACTTTAATTCCCGTCAACTATGTTTTCTAACACCAGCATTTCCACAACTATGCTCATGTTCGTGACTGCTATACAAAACCATTTATAGTGCATCTATTTTTCTGCTGGGTAGTGATAGTCGCCCTAAATGCAGCTTTAATTTGGGCTCTGATTCTGAATAAATGCCGCTGCTGAACTGTGTGAATAAATAAAGGGAACTGAAATCGAAAGAAGACACGTGGTTTTGATGTACCGTGAATTCCAGCTGAAAGTGGAACATTGCTGCCATCAGGGGAAATTAATGTAACCTAGGCATATTGTAAGTAGCTTTCAATTCCTTGTTTTTTTGTTGATCATGTTTCGTTGGAAACCACGGGAGCTGGAAAAAGCCCAGAGTAACTCATCTCCTTTTTTAACGTTACAACAAATTCACAACTTGTTTGACACAAACAATGACAACTTGATTGCTGTTAAAGAATGTTGCCCACATAATTAGCACCAGTTTTCAATACTGAGCGTCTGTAGCCTGTAGTTTTATAGCACACACACACACACACACACGATAATTCAGATCATTGCACTCACAATTCCTGTAAACAGTTGTAGTTGTGAGCGATCTTTCAGTGTGTCGAGAAGGCTCCACACCTGGCTTAGGTCAACCATGGGGCAAGGAAGGCTTCACCAACTTTCTCTTTTGTCCATTGAAAAGGAGCAACCATGCAAAGTGAGTCAAAGCCACGTTATTGACCGCTTTGCCACCATGAAGGCGCGGCGATACAGCTTAATAGTGAAAAAATTATCATTTAAAAAGGCTCTATGCAGTAGTGTATGGCCTTATTTAGTTTAATTTAAGAGCTTTGATGGTTCTATAACATTTTCCAGGTTGATTGGTGGCAATGAGCCACCTCACCTTAAGTCAGAAATTCTATTAGTTTTAAACCTTGTTTCTTGCCTTTTTAGTACATGTCGTTCTGGCAAAATTATGCTGTTTCCACACAGCTTCTAAATAAATATAGATGTGTAGACTTCTCCTGATAAAGAGGTGAAGGTCATAAAGAGACTTTTTGTTTATTTGTCAGTTACCTTATTTGTAAATCTTTGAGATGTGTATGTGTTTAAATAAATATAATTGTACGGTACTCATGAATCCATCTTTGCGTCTTTACCTTTACCAGTGCTTTAATATAGCCTACAGTATGACAGTGACAACAATTTTGAAGCTCGTACATACCCTTCTGTATCCATATATTTCATATTGTGCACACGTTAAAAAAAAAAATGTTGGCAGTTGGGGGCCTGTGCCCCAGTAAAACTCTAGGTCTAGCAACGCCCCTGGCGATAATAAAACATAATCGTTCTTCTCACTCTACAATTCTTCTGTCTGACTTCAGTTCACCACCACACCATCTGTGTCGCCAATTCTCCTTTTCCTCCAAACCATGCGTACGCATGGGCCAGAGTTTGCTTAGGGCTGTTCAAATTCTCCCGTCAAGTTGGTTTTTTATAGATCACAACCTTGGCGTGGAAAGTCACGTACGCCAATTTCAGCCCCGTTTTGTGCGTACGCAACGGTTATAAATGAGACCCCAGAACTGTGGCCTATTCTACACATTTTAATTTTCTTAATTATAATTATATTGTTCATTTTTACTGAATTTGTTTTTTATTACTTAAAAAAATAAATTAAAAAAGTAGGTGTTGCCGTTGTGCAACACCGAGTAATCGGTGGTGGAACTTCTTGGAACTTGGAACTTCTTTTCATGCCAGATAATTGAAGTTGATTTAATTCAGCTGTTAGAGGGAACAAACCACACAGCCACCAGTAGCTTGCCTGAGCTACTCTGAAGCTTCTCCTCAGACGGGGGTGTCTTTCAAAGACCCCCGATAACTGCAAGCATGGGGTGTCGGCAAGCATTCAAGTTAAGACAAGCAAACTAGAAAACGTAGGCTCACATTGTGAAGCAAATCTCTTGCTTTACCCTATTCTTCAGAATATTCTATTTTTCGGTCCGTCCTCTGTTGATAACAACTATTTTTGTGTACCCCTTCCGCAATCCATACTCTATACACACATTCCTACCTCATCTAACGTTCAGTCAGAGGGGCTTCTTTCATAATTCCACCTCCATGTGGGGTGCGCAGTAGTAGTGTTAAAACAAGCTGCCCTGTGGCTAAAGGCCGATTCATTACTCCGGATCCTGACGAAATTCGTCCATCCACCCCAAAAGTTGCCTCCGGAACTACCCTTCATACCTCCGTCCGGTTTCAGCGTTGTTATGAATGTTACGCAAGAAATCCTAAAATAAAAAAGAGGGCAGTCACCGTCGTTTCAAACGGCATCGACAATCTCAAACATGACATCTGTAGAGAAGATTTTGCTTTGTGTCATCCGAAATCGGAAAAATAGTGTGCGGTGGCGGCATGTGACACGCCTCACCAACCCGCAGATTATCTCGTCAAAATGTTGTTAAATGACCAGTTACAACTCATTGCCAAAGCAGGGGAACAATAAAATAAAAAAGGTCAGGTATATAGTATATAAGTATAAATACAATATATATACATATCAGATATTATACTACTTTTTTCCCTTTCCGGTGGTGGTATTGCTCCGTTTCTCCCGGAGCACTCCGGATTCGTAAACTCAGAGGCGACGGACCCATTGACGGACGAAACACCTCTGGGACCGGACGAAATTGTCCGTATCCGTATTTACCGTAGGGTGTGGCCTTTACTACCTAGCCTTTGTTCTTTATTATATCAGAGCCCTGCGGGGTACAGTTCCTGACGTTTTGGGAAACAAATCCAATAGAACCATCTGACTATTGTTGGATTCTGCCCTGTCCCGGTTGGCTGAGGCAACCCCCATTTTAACTCCCCCGGGCCCCCCTCCCCCTCAACCTCTTTTGGGGCCACTCTGAGAAATTCCAAATTCCACAGCATGGACAACACACTGACAAACTCCGAAGAGGTGGAGCTGGTGAGGCGTCCATTTGGAGAGGTACGAAGAAGGATCTATTCAAAAGTGCATGACAGATTTCAGGAAGGGAAAAAGTATATAAAAAAAAATGTAAAAAGGGAAAATAATAATTATTCTTATAAGTGAATGCAACAGCAAGGAAAATTAAATGCATTTTTTTATATAATGTGTATACAATTTATATATTATTAGTATATATATATATATATATAATATATACAATTTAGTAGGAAATAAAGTGTCTTAATAATATAAAATGGTGCAGTATATAAAAACTTAATATACACAAATGTGGGCACACATTAGTGGGCATCACAGATCCATAAGCGCATGTAGAGTGCATGTCCATAAGTACAAAAACAATCTTTGAAGAAGTCCAACTGGAGTACATTTTCATATTCAGTTGTATACAGAAATCTTTGTCAAACAGTCTGCTTTAATAGTAATGTGGTAATAAGTAATTTGACTAAAAATAGTAGATTTCAAGTTAAAACTTAAGACCCATAAACCCTTTGAATGCTTTAATTCTGTGCTTACCTTCTGCAGTGTTACGAGAACACTTTGGCCAGAAAGCCGAACTTTGAACCAACCCCTGTTTATTTAGGCAAAGAGCCTAAATAAAGCCTCGGGACTCTATACACTCCGCCTATAGGGGAGTGAGTTCCTGAGTCAAAGCAACATTTCATGTTTCATATTATGATGAGATGAAAAAAAAATTGGTTTTATTATTGCTATAAGTTATTATAATACCACATTTATTATTGCATATGATGATGCTTAATCGCTAAACATGTTGATGTCTATTATGTTTTTGAACAAGAAACTGCAAACACAACTTTAAATGCTAAGCATACCTTTATGTTCATTTGTATTTAAACTTCTATCTGTCTTTTGAACATTGGTGCTCAAGATCCAGTTGATGTTCAATAAAGCATGATCACGGGCAGAGATACAAGACACATATATGTCATCAAAGCATAAAGGGGAAGATTCTCCGGTTATATAAGAACAGGGGGGAAAGGAGGACTACAGTACACAATGTGCTGTTGGTCCATATATGGGCATTACAGAATAAGACATTCTGCCGGTCAGTGTATGCACTGATGTGATGTCAAGTGTGTATCGAGTGTGTGTCTAGCATGTGTGCCCTGTATGTGGGTGTCCATTCAGTGTGTGTGTGTCCAGTGGGTGTGTGTGTCTATCATATGTGTGTCGAGTGCACGTCCCGAGTGTGTGTCCGGTGTGCGTGCATCCATTGTGGGTCAAGCGTGTGTGTCCAGTGTGCGTGTCTCCAGTGTGCGCCCGGCGTCCGGTCCAACGTCCCCCTCCGCCTCGTCCTGCACCAGCTCGTCCTGAAACCAGCGGGGGTTCGTCTGCTGATGCGCCCTGAAGGCCTCGACGGCCCCCCTCAGGGCCTCGCCCGAGGGGCAGAGGGAGTACTCGTGCTGGCCCACACCCTGGACCCGGTTCACCCTGCCCGGCCGCTGCTTCTCCACCTCCAGGATGCGCAGCAGCACCTCCTCGAACTGCTCCATCAGCTTGTAGCGCACCGCCACGTTGAACGGCGCCGGGATGTCCTCCTCCGAGCACACGTCGGCGAAGTAGGCCACGACGTACCTCCGGAGGGAGCCCGAGCGCACCAGGCCGGGGACGATGAGGCCCAGCGCCGGGCTGAGCATGTCCCCCACCGGGGAGCGCAGGTCCTCCCTCAGGACCACGGGCTTGGCGCCACACATGGCCCCCCACTTGGCCTGCACCCCCGGGGAGCACAGGATCAGGATCTTGTCCGAGGGGGAGCGCTCGATGCGTTCCCGGTGCCAGTCCAGCCAGCGGAGACCGCCCAGCTGGCCCAGCCGGGTCAGGTCCAGCAGGTCCAGGACCACGTCGGTGCCGCACTGGGCCATGAGGAAGGAGCAGAGCTTGAGGACCACCACGGTGTACAGGGGGTGGTCCGGGGAGTAGATCAGGAGGACCGTCTTCCTCTTGGCCACCTCCGCTGCGTCAGGGGTGGGGTCCGGGGGAGGCGGCGCACTGGGAGCTGTGCGGGGGGAAGCATGGTCTTGTTGTTGTTGTTGTTGTTGTTGTTGTTGTTGTTGTTGTTGTTGTTGTTGTTGTTGTTGATGTTTTGTTATACATTGAATGCAGGCCAAACCTTTATGAGATGACTTCCAATGGGAATAGGAAATACAGCCAGCGATGAGACTCAGTGCTAGCGTTGCGAATATAAGTAGGGCCCATGGTTGCTTGGAGTCATCTGCAATTAAAAGCATAAAGATATACATTGTAATACTAATAAAATATATTAATAATAAAATGCAGATATTCTTCTATTTTCATATGAAAGCTATGCATCTTACTTACATGGGCAATTTTCCCATTTCTTCTGAGCAGACAAACATTTGTTTTTGCATCCAGGAAAAAATGGCTGCACCTTTATGAAACATACAAATATATATATATATTATATCCCATTTGATATGTTATCTTTAGCTTGCAGACAAACTAAACAAAAAATGAACTCACCACAAACAAAAGTTCACATTTTGGACTGATCTGAATGTGATTTCTTATATCCATCTCAAAGGTCACGTTCAGCCAAGTGCTCTTCCCCTGTTGGAGGAACCATTTAACAATGAGCACGTCTGTGAAGTACTCCCAATGTTGGTCTGCACACACACACACACACACACACACTAACACACAGCACCTTGGATACATTCTTTGAGTCCTGGTACACTGCGCTCTGGACGGCCACTGTGTAGCCATCAGAGAACTGGGATGTATTGAAACACACGGTGGCAGCCAGGGAGCCGGCCTCCCAAGAGACCGACACCGTCATCTGAGGATCCCACGTGCTGCCTGTAACGTTAGGGAACCACAGACATTTTACCCAATCCGCGTGATACCTGCTAATGCAGATCATCAAATATCTATAGCCAATGGCAGCCCTCCCCTACGACGACATATGCAAATCAGCTCAAGGTTGGGAACCACTGTCTAACACTGAGTTTGTCAACATGATTAGGGTTACATCCTATAAAATATAGTGATATTGTGAGTCTTACCGTTCTCCAAACAGAGTTGGGCTTGCTGGATTCTCCAGTCGTCACATCCTGAGACAAAAATAACAGAATATGCAAAGCGACTTATCAGAAGTGAGGCTGAGAACAGTAATGTATAAGTATGATTGGCTTAGAGCAGTCCACTTTGATACTGCACTATAGGTCACAACCCCTTTTCCATAGTTTACAGAAATTCACACAAAAATACCATAAGAAACATTGAAGGTTGATAAATACATAAATATAAACTTATATTTCTACCATAAAACCAACAATGATAAGCATTTCATACTTTCTCCTCCTCACTTACGTGGAACAGTAATCTGTTTTGTTAACCTGTAATGTTCCTGGTCAGGCTCAGGTAAATTAAACACTGATATTGAATAGGTATGTCCTGGGTCCACAACAACACCATCCAATGAAAAGGTCCACTGTGAACAAACAGCAGCACATGCGACCTTCAATGAGTTTGACCAGTAGTTTGAAGACATTGTTGTAAGAAATGTTCAGATGCATGTTTTTACTGTACCTTGCCCAGCCGTGGATTCAACTGTGAGGGGATCGTGAAATTGTACAACACACATAAAGTCTGGGTGGTGTTTTCTTCCAAAAGGTGCGCCTTCATTCCCTGTATGGATAATATCCCTCCTGTAGAACGACAAAGGAACAATGCTTGATACAGCAGATTAGCATATGTCCTGCAATACAAATGTATATACGTACACAGATGTTAATCCATATTTGTTTAGATATATTCTAATGGCATGATACCATGCCTCATAGCCTCCAGCCATCTCATTGCCTCTTAGCCTTCAACAGCCTTTATTATTTATAGTTTCTTTGCAAATATTTTACAAAATATTTTGTTCGAATTATTCGTATTCAATATTTTATTACTGAATACGTGCAAATATCAGATTCTGAATAATGATTAGAATAGATTAGCATCATTGTCATCATCATCATCATTACCATCTGCCTTTAAACTCCAGGAGACATTGATAACAGGTAGGAGTCCATTCTCATCCTCAGCGACTCCCACATTCTCCAGGGCCCATTCAGGGCCGGTGGGGGCCAGGGTCCTGGGAACCCGCTCCTGTTCGTCTGAACAGTTCACTGGCAGATCACAACATGTTAGCCATGATGGAAATATGCTGGACCTTGATGTCTGTGGTAAGAAAGTAACTAACTTACCTAACAAATCTAATGAAATGAATGCCTACATCAACACAAGGCACAAGCAAACAGATCTCCTTGTAAATTTTGAAGGATAAATAGCTTAAAGTGATATTATATACGTACCTATTTTCGAACCGCATTTGATTCCCTGAGTGAAAAATAATCATATTTTGGATGCATTGATTTACAATTAAAGTTTTGATGAAATATGTAGTCCTACTTATAATCAACATTCCATTTGGACATAGCATTGTGTTCACTGTGCTCTCTCTCACACGCGCACACACACACACACACACACACACACACACACACACACACACACACACACACACACACACACACACACACACACACACACACACACACAAATACCTCTTGATTGCAGTCCAAATGGTCATTGAGAATCGAGAGAGCAGAAGACACAGAAAACCACATGTAATAGAAACACATTTTCACAAAAACATGGACCATGCTGTAAGATGTCTGAACCAAAACTCCGGCAGGAAGTAGGTTACACATGACAGTGTAACCAAAAGGTCCAGGAACTGCCTCAAGTTAGACGTCACATGTTATCAGACCTTAGCAACCAAAATTAGGCTACAGGAAGGAAGTTGTGTTGTGGGTTACCACTCAAATTATTTCCAATACGTTGCTTCAGGTTTAAGAACTGCGGCACTTATTCCACCACTGTTCAGCGCAAACTGAAGACCCTATTATCCTTTTTCCATCAAAAAGATAATGCGCTTTAAAATGATGCGCATCAAAAGTTAGTGCGACATATGTGATGGAAAAAGGGTTATATCGCTCTAACGCCGATTTTGTCGCACTAAGTTAATTCGCTCTGCAGAGGTGGTTTTGGGAAAGTTCTAGCGACATAAAAGTAATGGAAAACGGCTGAAGCGATTGTTGATGGAAAATCATCTAGCGGGTCAGAAAAATGCGCTTCAACACGGGGCATTATGACACAATTTTAATTCGCTATAATCATTCTGTCGATGGAAAACCGTTTGGGCGCTTCTTATGTCGCTACAAATGAATTCGCTTTAAGAGTTAATTCGCTTGAAAATCTGATGGAAAAAGGACTAATGTTGCTGACATGCAATGCGTTCTAACAATCACTAGGGGGCACTAGTTGCCAAATTACCTGTACTATAAAATAGCCTACATCGCAATAGATTACCCACTCTAAGTTAGACATTTTTTATGCAGCCCAATGTAATGGTCTAACGGTGACGGTTCCTATGGATGCCTTTCCATTGTGACCCAAAGGGGTGCCCATTCCTGCAGAGAAAATGTGATGCAGTGCTGTAAAGTGTAGGTACTCCCATTGGTGGCAAAACATAACCTCTGGTGGAAAAGTGCCCCATCAGTGGATTACATGTGATGTGGTGCCATATAAATGCCCTAACAATGGGATAAACTTGAGGTCCCCTGCAGGTGGCTTTTTGAAGAAAATGTTCACCAAGTTCCCTCTCATAAACCCTTTCAAGTGAGGAAACGACTGCCCTTGCTGTGGAAAGAAAACAATCCCGGTGAGAAAATGAGATGCAGTGCCTTGCAGTCTCCCCTAAACGTTCCCTCTAGGGCAGGCTCGCCACGAAGTGGTTGCCATGACGACAGCAAAGGTTTATATTTCCCTAGATTTACGGTTTAGAGGTGTGGTTAAACCGTAAATTTAGAATATCTAGCATCATAATGTTAATCTTTTTTTAAGGACTATTTCATCATACATGACTCGTCAAAGCTTTGTGTGTGCCCATGTCGTGCAGGAAGTTCCCTTATTTTTTTCTGTCCACCACTGAAGGAACCTCTTCACCAAAGGCCCAATGTTGTTGTTTATAGTGACGGCGAAAGTAGCATTGAGCAGTGTTTAACTGCTTAGTATTTAACAGCAATTATTCACTTTTGAAACATTGTGTGATTTAGTTTTACGACATGGTGAGCTATGTGGTAGCAGGTGGCAATACATGGGCCAGAATTATGACATAAAATAAAAATGCGCTCTTGAGTTACACCCTGAAACTAATATCCTCGTAAACCCTCACCCCTCTGTAGACCAAACACACAACCCTAATAAAGATTTCTCACCCAAGTTCCACACGTGTTGTAGGGTTCAGGGGTGATGAGAGGAGGTTCTGGGGGGTCAGTTCCCTGCTTGGGTCCCATTATGGGGAACACCTGTCTGCACCTTTCCTTTCTGGTGCAGTGCAATATAGTCTAGTTGCTGTTAGGTGGCGAGTGATAACGAGTGACCTCTTTGCCAAAGAGCCATTGAAAACGGTTGGATTTTATAGGTCAACCAGCTAGAATCTAGAAAAAACATTCTGCTCTTTTCCCGTCATTAAATATTTAAACATTTAAAAAAAAAAAGATATTGATAATACAATATTCACATGTTTTTTTGTTCATACGTTTCAATCGAATCATGGTGACAATCAACAGGCTCAACCTCCAGTCACCAACACGTACAACACGCCGGTGTTCAATATAAACACCGGCCCTGACGCTGACAGGGCAGCTGAGGCCAGTTCCGGTCGCTCCCGCCGTGTGTTCATAAGGATTTTACGAACATGAATCTGACTTGCCTGATCCCTGACCCTCGACCCAAAACAGTCCCTGGCTGATCTCCCGAGCTCTTGGAAAGGGAGTGTAACTCTAGGCTTATCAAAAGTATTGTTGGCCGGTTGTGACCACTTGACCCCTGTCTGGGTGGTATACGAAACCCCCCTTTAGGGGATGAGTGACGAAGGACCAGACATACAAACCGCAAACCTCTCACATGCGTAAGGAGCTTAGCACTTAAAAAATGGAGACCTTGCCTTGGAAGTTCGACCTTGGTTTTTTGAACTTGTCATTTGGGCTCAGTTTTAATTTGCTGTGTTTACATATGTCAACAGCATGGACAAGCTGTTGTCTAGTTTTTCTGACATCTATGTAACATACCTGGAACACAGATACTGTATATATTGTAGTTACTATTATGGTAGGATTTGAACATTTACATTTGAATCAGAGAAGAGAAAGAGACAATTTAAGGTTTAGTGCTACCGATATGATTTCTAATGTTATAGGGGTAAACCGATCATTAGACTTTTTCTCATACATATAAATGCATGTATTCAATCGAAATTATGTTATCGATACCGTAGAAGCCCCTAAATCAATTTCAGGTTCATAAACAGACATAAACAACATTACTTGTTAGCCTAAATGGAGTGATGGTCATTCAAGGGTAATTTGATGACATGCATACAACAAAATAAATTTTAAATAAAGTAAAGGTAGTACCCTTTGTGACTCAACAACTTTTGGCGGGGTGCTTTCAATGAGACCCTGTCTACTTTAGGCTTTGGGAGTAGAAGGTGCTCCTCTGGTCCAACAGGGCAGGAGAGCTATCTATTTTAGTGAACCACTCACAGAAGACCACAGGAGACGTACAATACATGGTCTCAGGTTCTGCTTCCTCCAGTACAGCCTAGATCTGCTCCACTTTAAGTGCGTTTGAGGTCTGCTGCAGATATCTACAGAGGTATGTTCATTTGTATGTCATGTTATAGTTGCTCGTCGTTGTGATGGGAATAGTGTGAGGCTGTTGATGTAGTCAAGAGGTATAGCCCTCAAATGAAATTGCTTCAAATTCTGCCCTTTCTTGTTCATTCCTTTGTTATCAATTATGTTCTCTTTTAACCTTCTGCAATGTTGACGTTGTGTAATGTAAAAGCCTATATTTTTTATATAATATACAATAAATCAAGCATTCATCAAAAAGTCTATGATGAGGTATGATACATTTTTTTTTACAAATGAAATTTAAACCAATAAATACAACTGAATGAACAATTCTATCTATTCTATAGATGACACTGTAGAACACTAAAGATAGTAGATAATTTAATGAAAATGTACTAGTAAAGAAATTTAGATGAATATACACATGTGGCTTACATTTCTGAACACAAATGCCAACATTTTACACACATCTTTTTGTCATATTTATTCAATATTATCAGCGGCTTGACTCCTTTGAGTGGTGTCCCCTGCCACACCTACTGCTGCTAATCTATAGGCTTTGATTTGGCATGTTAACAAACCATCGTGTGCATAGCATTGGCCTCTAAGGGGAACCCTTTCTACTTTGAGTGTCAATGTTTATTTCCTTTTCTATTTTTGCTGTCGTCATGTGAAACTCGATATTGAATCGCATTGTAACGTATGTAGGGTGATACATAATATAATAATTTGAGTGATGTCAAGTAAACATATCTCTTTCCTTTCAGCGAAGAGATCTTAAACATGTCTGAAGGGTACGTTCTATGTTTTAAATAGATAGATCATAATTCATGCTGATTATAATGACGATTTTCATAGATTACTTACTTTTTTATTACTAGGCCTACTATTATATTACTACCTATATTTATACAGCCTATTGTTTGTCTTTCATTTCATATCTCCGCCTAAATGATCATTGATTAATCATCAATGCAATACTTCCTACCACAGACCAGTAAGTTGTTTATTATTTTCCCTATCTTCTTACCTGCATTGATTATCACACGTTCTTTCTTGTTTTTCTCCAACGTCGTTCTTTAATTCCTTCTGCTTTCATCTGTGCAGAAAAAGTCGAAGATCTCAGCGTCTCGCCGGTTGACTCTGAAGGTATCTCCACCCTCCAGTCTCCCCCTAGGACTCCTCATCTCACACTACAGCCCAACGTCATTAATAACGTTCAGTCGTTTGCTAGGCTGAGAATAATTTAAGCATAGCCTTCAATTCATATCGGATCAAAATCAAATACCAAAATGTATAGCATCTGCTCATGTACCATTTTGTGCTACATGAGCACAAATATCAACTTGACTTGGAATTAACTTATTATTTATTATGCATAATAAGTGGCAGTCAAGTGTGTGGTCGGAATCACTGCATGGTGGTGGATCATGACATGTACTAATTCCTGGTGTATTTATATGAACTTGTTAGATCAAACTGCTGAAGAGGGCTGGGGTGATGTTGGAAAATGAGAAAGAAGAGAAGATACGAGAGAGAGAGGCCACTCTTAAGGAGAGAGTCCCTCCGCTCCAGCTCTCCGGACTATCAGTACAGGACCTCCAGGTATGTTCTGTTCACTGCAGAGGCCAATGGGCTTTATTCACCGGCCATCTTGGTGCCATCTTGGTGCCATCTTGGTGCCATCTTGGTGCCATCTTGGTGCCATCTTGGTGCCATCTTGGTGC
Organism: Gadus macrocephalus; assembly: GCF_031168955.1. Taxonomy (NCBI): domain Eukaryota; kingdom Metazoa; phylum Chordata; class Actinopteri; order Gadiformes; family Gadidae; genus Gadus; species Gadus macrocephalus. The sequence continues at coordinate 6,129,516 of NC_082390.1, read as the reverse complement.
CAACCTAGTTCCATTTTGGTTCCGTCTTGTATCCACATAAGACAAACATGCTGAACACAAGAACCTTGCAGCATTACAAGGGTAGGATTTAAACGCTCTGTAATATGTTTGATCCTCATTTGACTTGTTTAGTGTAGAGGGCATTAAAAATGAGTGTAATGATATTAACATAACATAACAACACTTGCATTGTTGATACATTATTCCAATAAATGACTTAATTAATAGAATAGAGTGCAATGGTTAGAAGATAAATTGTATTTAAATAAAGAATACGTTTTTTTCACCATATAAAATACAGGGTACTTTTTCAACTTAAGTGTAACTGGTCAGTTGAAGGTCAAAAGTTACTGTATGACCTTGCAAGCCTCCCGACTGCTGGCTGTGAATGAGACGCATCGCTCGGTTTGCCAGTTCATCCTTCTGTTCTTCAAGGCTCTGTGCCGAGAGATGAACCAGAAGATCGACTCTGCCGATGAGGATCGCTACGATATTGACATGAAAGTCACAAAAAATGACAAGGAGGTAAGGCGCCTCATGATGATCTCTTTATTCTGGACCTGTGATGGAGCCTGGATGAAAGCATATCCAGCCTTTCTCGGGATCAAGGGGTATTACGATAGTCATTCTTTTATTTTTGGTCTGATTTCCCCAGATTGAGAATTTGTCCCAGAAGATCACTGATCTGAAGGGCCGGAACAGACCTGCCCTGAAGAGGGTGAAGATCTCCGCCGAAGCAATGCTGGGGGCTCTGCTGGGGACAAAGGTCAAGGAGTCTGTGGACTTCAAGGCAGCCCTCAAGACGGTGAAGAAGGAGGATGAGAAGGTAAGGGCGGTTTGTGCTCAATTCCATGATCCGTCATTCATTACCATGGCTTTCCAATAAAAACTAAGGAAGCAGGATAGGGGTTAAGGTGATTCAAATCCAAGTCAGAAGTTACTGAGTTCCATCCCAATTGTCCCCAAACATGTATCCACAATCCCCATTTTGTTCAGGAGCAGGTCGAGTTTTGCTCAAGGATGCATATAAAACTGTACCTGCTCCTACTGTAAGCCGTTTTAGGATAGACATCTGCTAAATTACTAAATTACAATAAAAGTACTAAAGTACAATTGCAAATGGTGCAGTAATTGTCTCCCGTCAAACTGGCACCGTGTTAGATTTATCTACTGCTGTCGCCGTACTTTATATCTAATTTTGTTCCTTCTTTCTCCCCAGAAGGAGGAGGTGACCGACTGGCGTAAAAACGTGGAGGCCATGTCTGGCATGGAGGGCAGGAAAAAGCAGTTTGATGCTTAGAAATATGTCTTACCCATAAATACATGTTGACGTACATGTTTATTTTCCACTTCTATAAAGAGGGGTCTTAAAAACTACTTTGAGAATATGAAGTAGCATGAGTTAGACAGTAGTATTTGAATTTTGATTGGACGCTATGAATGTATAGCTATATCAGGAGGAGTAATGTGAATAGTTTGTAGCTCGGGTTGTGTTGTAACGCTTATATGGGCAGTTTTGCTAGAAGATAAACAAAATCTCACTCAGATTCTTAGTATGTAAGCAATATTGGACAATATTCTGCTTTATCTTTTCTGTAATTTGTGCGAAAATAAATAAATACTTGCTGTGAATTTAAAGAGTTACAAAGGCAATTCTTTCTTCCTAACAAACTCCCAGAGCCATTAAGTAAACCCATCCCTATTGAAAGGGGCTATTCATACAGTTGCATAAACAATAAACACCAGGGGAGGTGAATACAGCCAGGCATTGGCCAAAACTCATAGCTAGCAGCCACTCAGTCCATGGTGGACATTACTGACAGGAATTACCAAAGACACTTCCCAAGACGTCTAAATGAGCTCAATGGCCATTGGCATGACACAGTTAGGCTTTGAGTCTCAGAAGTAGTCAACACTTTGACCCCTTGACGTTAAGAGGGATCTTTGAACATACCAATGTGAGTGTTGGCCATTAGGCGGGGTGAATTATTGCACCAACATTACTTTTGTCTCTCCTTTCTTCTTCTACTTTTAAACTACCAGGAAAGCCGTGTGTGAAGCAGCATTTTGAGAGATGTTAGTTTTGTTATTTTAGCAATACCATTTGGCAAACGCACTTATTGGAAAAACGGTTGTATTAATCGATACATTTATAAACTCTACTTTGGTGGATGTTAATGCAGCTTTTACTTATTTGAATCGACTTTATTTAACCAGGTGAGTTAGTTGTGGTCTGGTGTGTCAGGAGAGCAGGCTATATAAAACGGTGACACTGAATGAACTCGGCCCAGCTTTATTGACAATGCTTAAACAGCAGGCTGCCACCTGTCCTTGTTCTTCCTCGACCTCCCAAAATAAGCATCTCCAGACGCACGACGGGGCTTTTTTACGACGTCGACATTCGTACTTCTTGAAGAGTAATCGGATTACAGTTTATTGATATGATGATACTCGAATGTTGATTGGAATAACGTTTTTCACCTTCCAAGATTAGCATCCAGAAATCCCACCGAGTGAGTGCCTTCACCGTCGTCACATGCGCTGACTTGAAGTGAGATCCGATGTCATAGTATTGATGTAGATATTGATATCTATATTGATATAAATACTTCAGTATTGGAATGACGTTTTGAGTCCAGATTCATTTGTGGTTCCAGATTCGTTATACGACAGCTGGATATAGGCCTACCATAAATTATTATTATTATCATGAATAGATGGACGGTACATACATATTGTAGGCCTAATAATAAAATAAGATTATTAAATAACGATTCAATTAATAGATAATACACAGACAATTTCCCTCTTGAGTTTAAAACTAATAGTGTTAGGTTTGACTTCTTCCTATGTGGTCTCCCAGCAGTCTCGATCATCAACAGGTGGTCCATTCTCCTCCTCCGCCTCCATGTATATTGCTTTATTACCGCCTTTCCTGTAGGAATACTGCAGAGGGGTTATGGACAACAATGAATGTCCCTCTTGACACGTAGAGGCAAATTGTTAAGTCTATTTTAGCGAGCCACACGACACACTATAAAGATGATTGATTTCTATATTGTCTCTCTCTCTCTCTCTCTCTCTCTCTCTCTCTCTCTCTCTCTCTCTCTCTCTCTCTCTCTCTCCCTCCTCTCAGCAGGACGACATCACCCTCACACAGACCACTGCTACACTTCAAGGTAAGTCTCAATAACATATCAGGCTCCAATGCATGCTTGAGTCATTTAACAAGATTTGTAGAATATTTCTAACGCTGTGCAGATTGAGATTTGTAAGCCGTTTGTAGATAATACTTATTTCTGTATTTACAGTTATATTTGACATTCTTTGTGCCATTTTTGGCAGTCTGTCTGTTTATAGTTCGTAATTGAATGAGTATTGACGTTTATAAGATGTTACCTGGCTTATTATTTATGAATAACCTTGAAGAGCACCCATACTTGTGTCAAGAAGAAATTGGAATGTATATCGGAAAGGGGAACAAAATCAGCATTTGTTTTGGGCCATAGATTCAAAACATTAGTTTTTTTCACTCCCTAAAAAGAGACTACGACTTTCTGGGGGGGATACTGTGCCATTCCTATGTTTGGTCAGGATGTTAAGCCAATGCATGCTCTGTAAATGAGTTAAAGCCATTAATGTGTCACAAGAACCATACAAAGGTCTGGGCGGTAATTAAATAAGATTGCATTAGAAAACTGTGCACGAAGAATACTAAACAATACATAAACACAGCCTGTAGGCCTACTCCGATGGTTCTCAAACTCCTGTGTTACAGTGGGTGAAATTAAGACGGAAAGAGAGAGAGGTGAGTTCAATCAATTGAATCACCAGTCAGATTGCTCAATGGTTGCAGCTGAAGTAATCAATGAACTGGTCTGGGGATTCCTATGTTCTGTTTAATTTACCCACAGCAAGGTCATCACCTCGATGGTCTCACAGTGTGCATATGCTAGCTAATACAATGTACACCTAGCAGGTTCATTATTGTATTATCCACACCTAAGCCATAAGTAGACGTACATGAGACTGTCCCCCCAAAATGCAGCATTGGAAATGGAGACACTGCTCTAACTCACTACTCACTGCTCTATGTTTATGCGCTCTGGAGTCCTCTAGCGGTTTGTTCTTGCAGGGGCTCCCTGCTACTGCATCCCTTCTCTATTTATGGTATGGTTTTAAGTATACAGTATTAGCAACCAAGAATAATTTCCCATAATTTAAGTTTGTTCGTTTTCCAGGATCTGTGCTTACATTTGCACCGCAGGGTCAATCTTTTATTTGGGAGCAGCTGCATAATAAGGTGCCTAACAATGATGGGGTAAGAAACTGTAAGAATGAGAAAAAGACCAGGAAAAGAAATACGAAATATGTCAATGCTTGGCATATTTACCAGTAAATAATATCGACGCAATTCTAACTATTTCCTGAATGGCCAGTAGTCTGGCCATTTAATGGTCAGGGACTGACCCCATGTGGCTGTACCGTGAATTACAAATCGGAAAAGATCAGCCAATAGTCGCCTGGGTAGAGGATGGAATTTATGTGTGTGTAGCATGTCTTTACTGGAGGCTTCTCTCCTCAGATAAATTTAACGAACTGAGGCAGTACTCACGGAGGATTTAAGAACCAGACCCTCAGAAGAGAGTGGAGAGAGCTGTGCCAAGCCATGCTGAGGCTCCAGGCACAAGGAGTCCCTTTATTCCCATGCCAACCACAAGACAGTTATGAAGGAGGAGGAGGTAAGTCTGGCTTTGCTCTTGTATGTCAAATGGATTGGTGGGAGTGCCGGAAACCCTAAAGCTTGGAATTTGAGTGCCTGTTTAAAATTAACGAATAAATTAAACTAAAGAAATAAATAAAGTTGTTATATTTTGTGCTGGCATTTGGATAGTGGTACTTTGTGTTTCCAACAGGAAGAGGAGGTGACAGGTCTAAGCCAGTTCTCGAAGGACAGGAAGAAGCTGATTGGTTCATCTCGAAACTCAAAAAGTAGGAGAGGGAAGGGGGGATTCTTTTATTATACAAGAGTGCTTGTTTGACATACTTGGGATTTCCATTTAAGCGACAATCAAGGAAAATATTTGAAGATTAGATTTAAAATGTAGATTCAGCCTACATTATTTCACAGCAGGCACATTTAGTATATACTTGACAAAATATTTGTTAAGACAAGTGCCGTCATCATTCTTTATTGATAGAAAGAAGATTAAGGCTTTTTATGTCACACAAAATATATTTTTTATGAATTAGAAAGGCCCAAATCGTTGTCATATGGTTGGCCTATTTTTACTTTAAGCCTATTGTCCCAGCTTTAGCAGTTTGTATTCGCTTAAAAACATTATTCATTTATGTATGTGACGTTTTTATTTTTATTTTAAAGTCCAGCAGTTCTCCAATTCAGCCTAGAGATGGCAGCACAAGCCTTCAAAAATATAGCTTCAAACAAACACTCAGGGTGTCAAACTTATGCTTCTGATAAAATAATAGATATATTTATGCATATATGTGTGTACATATTAGTAGTATACATATATTTGATGGATAAACAATAACCATACACTTGTATTGATCGTTAAAACAGTGCATTTAATGACATGGGATGGGTACTACTGGAAACATTGATTATAAGTGATAAGTGAAAAACCATTCAAACAAACACAATCTGTGATTCTGTGTTAACTGTTTGTGTATAACTCTATTTAGACATAATAAATATAACTCTTGTACACTTGGATCTCTGTGGCTTCTTCATTTCTGGGGTAACACTCTCACACACACTCACGCACACCCTAACTCACACACACACACACACACACACACACACACACACACACACACACACACACACACACACACACACACACACACACACACACACGTACACACACGTACACACACACACACAGACACACACACACACACACACACACACACACACACACACACACACACACACACACACACACACACACACACACACACATCAACACACACAGACACACAAACACACACGTGAAGACAGCATCATGTGAGTGCAAGATGCAAGCAGCACACAAACAAATGGCGTGGACACAGGATCTATTTTAGTGAACCAGTCACAGCAGCCCAGGAATCTATATATCTACCCGCTTTGTGTGCGTCTGAGCTCAGAAAAACTACCAGTCACAAACGCTTAGCAATAAGGTAAGAGTTTCTCAGTTTTCATTTTGAAATGACAATCAAGCAATTTAAAATATTAATTTGGGGATCAGTTTTGAAAGTATGAATGTATGTGAACAAATACATAAAATGTGATTGTATTGGCTCAACAAATACATTTTGAAAAATCGAATCATTGATTGAATTCATTGAATTCTACAATTGGACATCCGTCATGGCTTAGTTGAAGTGCAACGTTATTGAAGTTTGGTCATCTCTTAAGGCTTGAGTTCCATGGTAAGGAAGGCAGTCACACTGAGCAGCTGCCTATGACCTTGCACTGAGTTCTGAGACGTTATAAATACCTGGAGACTTTCTAACATTCATGTGTTTCTATTAAGCACTTCTCATCATTTAGAAAAATGAAAGCAAAAACTTGAATTCAACGTCACAGCCTTTTAGCCTACTCAACTAACTTGATTATTCAAATTAGTGACGTCAACATTTGAACATACATTGACATGTATTTTCACATTGAGATTATGAATAATCATAATTTGTTTTTTTAAAGGAACTGAGAGGAGACAAAACAAGCTGGCACCATGTCTGAAGCGTAAGAAATCAACTTCATATTTTTAAGACTGCATTCAAATTGAGATTAACATATTTATCCTCAAAACATTGTAACTTATTCTTGTCAATTATTTTCCCTTTCTTTCTTCCCCCCTGATTTCATAGTCCGGTAAGTTCAAATAAGTTTACTATTATTAATATTATAATAATATTCCTCATACATTAAAGTTTCACCTTTCTGTTTAGGGTCACTTTGCTGTTTTTAAGCTTTCTTTTGGGATGTGTTTTGTTTATTTTTCAGAAAGCAAAGCCTAAAATATCTGCATCTCGAAGACTGTTCTTGAAGGTACTATGTGTGTTTGTATATATATATATGTGTGTGTGTGTGTGTGTGTGTGTGTGTGTGTGTGTGTGTGTGTGTGTGTGTGTGTGTGTGTGTGTGTGTGTGTGTGTGTGTGTGTGTGTGTGTGTGTGTGTGTGTGTGTGTACACGACGTGTACATGTGTGTGCATGGGTGTCCATGTAAAAATCCCATGCCGATGATAACTGCTGTAATTAAATGTACTAACAAAAAAAATAAAAACTGTAGCCTTCAGAGATGTGATTCTGTAACATAATACGTGTTGTGCACCAGACCAAACTGATGAAGAGGGCCATGACCATGCTAGTCACCGACAAGGAGAACAGGCGGCTGGAGCGAGAGAGAGTCCTGGCGGAGAGAGTTCCACCTCTGCAGCTGTCAGGCCTATCCGTGCAGGATCTGCAGGTACAACATCTACAGCACAACAGCCATATATTCAAAACAATGTACTATGTCCCTACACCTTTTACCTTCATGAATGAAACCCCCAAACACAGTGTTGGGTCGCTCTGTTGGTTTCAGTAAGAGTTATGTATGACTGACAGATCCATGTAACCGATACACAAAGTTGTTGAGATTCTCTGTGGGTTTGATGACTTGACGACAGGCCGACTGGAGCGAGTTGTACTTAATATAGAGGGCCGGAGAAGGACCAACGACAGGTCAGGTGGATAGGTGAGACGGACAGTTGACGGGGAATGCAACAGACGCACATGATTTTGTGTGTGTGTGCGTGCACACTGCACACGCGTTTGCAATTTTCTTTTTATATATATATATATAGATAAAGATAATCACTTTAACAAGATATTACTGGTGATTCTATCCAATGAATTCGAATGTGACACTGTGGATTCAATCCAGTAGCTTTATTTCTCACTCTAGCTATTACATGTCTGTCCTGTGTATATAAGAACCATTTTACTTTTGAGGGAGTTAACACAAGCGAGATCTAGGAATATAAATAGATGGGAATGTGAAACATGTGACTGTTCTACTTATGTAGAAAAGTACTGATTAAAAGCCTTTGCTTTTGTTTGGTAGACCGTTTTGTCTTGTATTGTATATAAAAGGCCTAGGTCAAAGGTCAAAGAGGCCTCCCATTCTGAAGAACCCCATTCTTCTTTTCACAGAATCTCTGCAAGGAGCTCTCCCAGAAAATTGATGTGGTGGATGAGGAAAGATACGACATTAATTCAAAAGTGTCCAAAAGCGAACTGGAGGTAATAGTTATCTCATCATGCATAAAACATGTATGTAATGTGAAATGTAAAGTGCATAGAAAACTTTAACTGTATTACTATATATGGTGTTTTAAAGTATAACGCGTATGCTGATATGCAAAGCATAAGTGCATACATACATACATACATACATACATACATACATACATACATACATACATACATACATACATACATACATACATACATACATACATGCATGCATACTTGCATACATGCATTCATGGGTGACACCGGTGGGAATCGAACCCCTAGCCCTCTCTGTTAACGCCTGCCGGTAACAGGTCCAGGACCTGTCCCAGAAAATCGGGGATCTGAAGGGGAAGATGAAGAGACCCAACCTGAAGAGAGTGAGGGTGTCTGCCGACGCCATGCTGGGCGCCCTGCTGGGGTCAAAGGTCAAGGAGTCTGTGGACTTCAAGGCCAACCTCAAGACAGTGAAGAAGGAGGATGAGAAGGTAAGAACTAGGGGGGGGTGCCCGAAGTGTTATTGGTGCAGTTGTATGCAACTCTTGTGCACAGAATGTATTTGTTTGTTTGCTGTGCTACACAAGGTTTCCACACGAGGTCGCACGTTCAAAGCCAGCCGCCATCTTGGTGATTTTCACCATTATTACCATAATAATAGGAATCATAGCAACAGTTTACTCGGTTATTGTCGTTTGCTTCATCAAGAAGTAACAAGATGGCCTTGAACTTCTACTATTTAACTTTTTGAAATCCTCCTATCAGTGTTTGACTCCTATCTTTTGTCCACGCCCCCATAGAAAGAAGAGGTCACTGATTGGCGTAAGAATGTGGAATCAATGTCTGGGATGGAGGGCAGGAAGAAGCTGTTCGATGCTGCATAAAACTGACGTTTTGAGGAGCCCAGTTGTTCCCTGTTCTCTGTGGGTGAAACTCAATGAATCATGAAAGTGCTACAATGACTGATTCGTTAACATCCCAATAGATACAGATGTGTGCGTGGAAGTGTCCCATTTCCACTTGTTATCCTCATTACTCTAGGGGTCGTACATGTTTTTGAATGTGATGTGTTATAAACAATATGCATAATTGTATTAGAAACAATATCTCATGTTGATATACATTGATGATGTGTAGCTTCAGGTACTGCACAGTGCTGCTGGCCCATGTTTGCAGATGCACCTCTCTTACTCATCATCTCATCTTCTGTGTGGAAGATGGTACAAGGTACAAGGTATTTTGGTACAAGCTGATCAGTATTTAACAATGACGAACGTATAATAGTATTAAAATATCATGAAAAAAAAGTTGCATTGTATTTTAGGTGTGTTTTGGGTCTGCCATTTTTGTGTACAAAAGGGCAATGCTCATTCCATCTGCAGTTGATATATATGATTGTATGTATTAAAAAGCATATGATTTAATTCGGTACCAATGTGTCTCTAATATAATAATAAAAACAATCATGAAGACGTTTGTTCAAAGGTAGTCCCATCCGTGAACATTTTTCCATAACAATTTCATGTTCACTGAACCTCAACAGCGTCAACATATCGTTCAATCTAGTAACTAGCTTTATTTTTATTTTATTTTTTTACAGCTATAACGGTTTCACATTTGAATCAGTTGGCGATGATTCTCAAACATTCTGTTTATTTTTTTTGTTAAAGCAGAATAATATATAACAGCATTATTATTATTTGTATTCTACTGAATAATCTTCCGTTGGGTCGTAGTGATCCAGAATCACCCCAAAGTTCACAGCCACTCAGCCTCCCCCTCGTCACGGCGGTTTCCCCTCTGACATAACCACACCAACGTGACCCGTACCCTTCTCCTAGTTTGGGCATGAATATAAAATGAGCGCCGCCCACTAGTCTGGTTTGCAGTTCTGATTGGACAATACAATTCACACTCGTAAGTCTCCGCTTTTCGGTTTTTATCACTGGACCGTTTACGTCTCAGTATGTACAAATTGTAGGCAGACTCGCTGAAGGTAAGCAATGTTTAACGCTATTCAACGAGTGCAAACTCCGTAAAAAAAAAAAAAAAAAAGGTTTCCTTGGCTAAGAAAACAAAACAAATCTATTGCGATCACGTTAAGCTGTGATCAACACGTCTGTTTACAACGGAACGAATACGGTCTCGTAGCTCCTGCAATGTGGTCTCTTTTATAACTCAACATGTAAGTTAACGTTAAATACTAATTTCATACGATTCCGCATGTACCGTTAGCCTCTAGTTTTTCTTTGCCGCTTACTGCTGGCCCACTATGGGGGGCAGCGCGTATACAAGCATGGCTACTCAGTGATACACGGTCCACAGACTGAACGCAGATCATGTTGACGATACTGCCATCGTTTTCCTTCACTCTTCTCTCCTTTTATTAGTAATTGACCATGCTACCTCCTGTCGATCAAAACCCCAGGTTTCCTCTATCCGCTATCGGGTGTTCAGATGTCAAAATACAAAGTCATCCTGCTCAGACATGGCGAGGGGGAGTGGAACAAAGAGAACCGCTTCTGCAGCTGGGTGGACCAGAAGCTCAGCACGGATGGAGTGAAGGAGGCCCAGGCGTGTGGCCGCCTACTCAGGGAGCAGGGCTACACCTTTGACGTGGTATTCACCTCCCTGCTCAGTCGATCCGTCCACACGGCCTGGCTTGTGCTTGAGGCCATGCGCCAGGAGTGGGTCCCCGTGGTGAAGTCGTGGAGGCTGAACGAGCGCCACTACGGCGCCCTCATCGGGCTCAACCGTGCAGAGATGGCCCTCAACCACGGGGAGCAGCAGGTGAAAGTGTGGAGGAGGAGCTATAACGTCACACCGCCACCCATCGATCAATCCCACCCGTACTACCAGGAGATCTACAACGACCGCCGGTACAGCAACTGCGACGTGAGCAAGGATGAGCTGCCCAGGGCGGAGAGCCTGAAGCAGGTACTGGACCGGCTGCTGCCCTACTGGGACGGGACGGTGGGGCCGGAGATCCGGAGTGGACGCAGTGTGCTCATCTCTGCTCATGGGAACAGCTGCAGAGCTCTGCTGAAGCACCTGGAAGGTATGTCTGCTGTTTGCATCAGCTCAATGGAGGGGGTCCTCTATTGTTTACATTTGCTTTTGTCTGTTGTTGTTGTTGTTGTTGTTGTTGTTGTTGTTGTTGTTGTTGTTGCTGTTGTCGTTGGTGAGTGGTCTGAATGCCTTTTGGTTTTCGAAAGTTGAGTATGAGTATAGCAAAAACACACCATGACCCCGAAGAGAGGAGTCGGTCACCAGTGTGAACCGAAGCCCATTTAGGGTGAAAGGACAGGTTTGAGTTCCACAAATGGAGGGATGAACTTTTGCAGAAAAGGCCAACGAGTTTATGTTTCATGTATCTGTTTCTATGCGATACACTTTGACCTTTGTAAATGGCCACTGGCGCACACAGTCACTTTCCACTCACTTTATATCTAGGCTGTTATGTAATATCGTGCAGCCAGGCTGTGACTACAGTTTCCCTCCTACAGCTCCCACAAGTTGTGTGTGGGTAATATTATGAAATGTATTAACACACCTACTGTGTTTCTTCTTTCAACACATGTTGCTCTTTGTGCATAGTTGCATTCAGGACACCAGTTTTGTAGGGCTGCAAGCAATGATAATTTGAATGGGGAATCATCTATTTATCTTTTTTAAGCGATACATCATTAAAAATGTATGTCATTTAAGGGCTTTTTGTTTGTGCAGCCCTTAATCACAGTTGCAGCCTTTAAGCACACAGTATACCACCAGGTGTGAGTGTTATTAGCCGTTACAAGCCGTTTTGCAAATCTGCCTCTTCTGACATCACAAGTGGGCCCACCTAGAATGTATGACTGATAAATGAGCAACGTTTGCTACAGTCCACTGGGAAGGCTGGTAGACTGATCTATCCAGCACAAATCTAGGTGGACACGCCCACTTGTGATGCCCGAAGAGGCAGATTAACAAAACGGCTTGTGAAAATCTGACACACCCTTTTAACCCTATAGCCAATTTCATAAATGCAAATTCTTTGCCTGGGAACTCGACAAATATGCAAGCTCATGTTTTATTTGCTCTGGCATTCGCGCCTGGACGCATCCTTTCAGAAATATTTCTGTCAGACCTGGCTGGGGCCGGACCAATCACAATCGTTTACGTAATATGGGGTGGGTTTAATACGATGACGAAACAGGGGAGCACTGTATGGGAGCCCTGTTAAGACATTTTCTTAAACAACCAAGATGGCTGCCGCTGATGTGTCACACCTCAAGTTGCTATGATCTGTTAATTGCGATCCAATTGAATCCTGAGGCATTTTGGTCTGTGGCTGTTGATATTGCCCCCTGAAAACTGAAAAGGTTCTTGACAAAATCCATTTTGCAAACTGGTGACGTAAGGCTAATTCTAATTCCAAGAAAACCAAAAGAAAAAAACGACACCAAATAAAACAAATCTGAAGCAGATGTTTGATATTTGGCTTATAAATTATATTTCAACCAAATTGACAGTCATTCATTTTTCTCCATCCATCAATTGCTAACTCATCACAGCAACTGACCTCACCGTTCATCCCGACAGGCATATCGGACAGCGACATCGTCAACGTGACGCTGCCCACGGGCACGCCTGTTCTGCTGGAGCTGGACGAGAGCCTGCGGGCGGTGAAGCCCCGGCAGCTGCTGGGAGACCAGGTCAAGATCCAGGCGGCCATCAAGATGGTCGAGGACCAGGGGAAGGTCAAGCCCGCCACCTGAACACAATCACAGGCACTACGCCGCATTGCCATGTTTTTCCTTCTAGGGATTCATTCATTCGTTGGAAAACGAATGAAACGTGAAAGAAATAGCAGCGATGTTGGGCTGTTTTAGGAGGAATCTAAGGAATCAGGATGTATCGTGAGGATCCTGATCTTTCAGGAGAGTGTCGTGTTGGGGTAGGCTAGGGTGGTGGCGAGGGGGTTTGACTCCCAAAGGAGAGCATAACGAGTCCTTCCCCTTCCTGTAGGCATCGCTCGGCATAACCTCCAGCTGTAAGTCGCTCTGGATAGAAGTATCTGCTTTCTTGACTAAATCTTAAGTAGTAAGGGTCAAATGGATTGGTTGTGGATTTATTTAGTAGTCTCTCAGACCTCCGATCAAAGGACCAATGGAGCCACGAGGATGGTACTGTAGCTGTCTTGTCACTGTGAAGACAAAATGGGTTTGGCTTGAGTAGAAGCTTCTGTAGCGGATCTTACTGAAGACACCATAGACTAAGCTAAAACAAAACAGCACTTACGTAACACATGGGACAAGTGTAGGTGACGCATTTATCATTCATTGGGTTTTCTGTTATGCAAAGATATTTAAAAGCTTTTAACACGGATGCACTTTGTGATGATGCCTAAAACAATGTACTAGGATGGATTGGCTTAGAAGAATATAGCTTTTTAAAAAGTTTACCAATCAGAGTATAGATAATTTGATCATTTGTTTAGGAATACAATCAATTGACTAACTGTGCACTGCCAAAAAAGGATTGATGTTTGTCTGAATGAGTGGAGCATTTCCTTCTTTGCTTCCAATCTAACTATGATTGACCATGAATTAGCTTTTTTTATGTGCTTTTTAATTGGAGTAGCCAGAAAGCCTTTATGCTTCTAAATATAGTGCCTACATGTGACTTATCAACTCGGCTTAGCCCTGTCAGATTGGTTCATTCCAATATATTATATATTATATATTTCTATTTCTTAGGAGCCAAACAGACATTTAAAAAGTATTGACCCCCTTCCAAACTGTATTTCTAGTTCTCATTGAGATTATAACCATGTACGGTAGGCTGTTACAGGCAGAAATTGTGTTATTTATTGTTACTGAGGGATTTATTTTGGGTTTTGCAATTTGTGTGGATACTACTGGGGAATCTTGTGTCATGCAAGAGATACTGAAATATATTTTATTTTGAATACATAAAACGATATATAATGTGTATATAAAGTAAGCTACTCTTGTTTTAGACTTTGGTTATGGTAATGGTTATGGTTGGTTTAACACAATGTTAAATAACAATCAATATCCTCTTTGGTATTTTGTACTAAATTCTGTGATTTTACATCCTTTATTTGTAATTTTGTTTTATTGCTGATTGAATAGAAATGTATAGAAAACAAAGTGTTTTTTTTGCGTGTGTCTGTTATTTGCCAACAAGTACTGTAAGCCACGGTGTTTTAGTCAGAACTATGGTCAGTATTCACATCACAACACATCAATTACTGTAGGATCCTCACTGTTCTCACCAAATGTAATGTTATTGAAGCACGAGGAATGTTTAATTCAATAAAAAAAAGTACAATGTTGTCCATTGAATTTATTTATATGTATCCACTGTGAAACCTAGAAAAGTACTGACCATAGATATTAGATACTGTGATTATATTCATCACAGACATTGTTGGGATGTCCATTTCTATGTGTCTTGGTGGATGTGAAGTATGTCGCTGTTTATTCACGGGGGGTAACGAGTGGAGGCTGGAGGACAGGAGGGGCTGCGCGTGCTGTGGGAAGTGGTATAAAGCTCGCGACTTTAATCATCCGTTGACTTCCAACGAGCAGCCTGCAGTCCGACTGGTAAGTTCATTTATCCATCATCATCGATATATCCTTTTACTTTACTTTGCTAAATCACAGACGCCTTTTCATCGATGTATTTCGATTATTTGCAAGTTTTTAATAACTTAATGAGTGTTAATGATGAAAACCTTAAAAATTAGCAAGGGTAGCTCACTGGAGCCATATGTGGACATGTCGTTTTTACTTTGTAGGCCTATTTACTTTTTAAGACCTGTCTGACAGAAAACAACAATGTGCATTCAATGTATCCTGAGCAAAGTGCTAGCGAAGTTCAATTCCGATATCAACTATTGGGAATCGATTACAGCTTTGATGTTCATTCCCTCTCACGTTGGGCTATATAGGACGATGCTGACCAGATAATGGGTAATAAGAAAGCAAAACCAGCTAAATTCCGTTTTTGTAGTTATAGATAACAAATAAAATAATTTTATTAGGTAGATACATAGCATGTTATTTCAATTTGATTTCTTTCAAATGGCCTCTCCGGCTAGATGAGCAGGAAAGGTGTGGCAGGATATTGTAGTGGCTGTTTCCCTCCCAGTCAAGACATACGGGTCCAATCTCATATGTCCACACTACCTACCTGTGTCTGAATTATCTGTGAGTTTCCATCTAAATATCGAATTATAGAAACGTAGAACCTAAATCAAACACTAAAACCATGAACATGGAAGACTGCACAGTGATCATCCTGTGTGAAACCAGGGTATTGATATCATCACACAGAGACACAACACTTGTTTTTGGTAAACAGGGAAATTAAGAATTTGTTTTCCCTAATCATTATAAACTAGCTGACATTGGAAATCTGCCTATGTCTCTATCTCTATATATACCATTAAAAGGTGCCATCTGCCTGTTCAGTAGGGGACATGCCAACTGAGTGTCCCCTTCCTTAGATGGTATTGAAGATTGAGTCTTTTGAACCACACTTGGTTGCTGTGTGCGTGTGAGCAGTGGCTTTCCGACTTACTTGATTCCTTGTCCAAGTCTCCTAGGGGATGGGAATGTGTTTGGGATGGCCTCCAGAGGAAACTCAGAGCATCGCTCCTCCTTCTACTGTATGTGGAGTGTAGCCAAGGTGGACTTGAAACACAAGTTTGGAGCATATTGTCATTATGGATTGTGGTCATTCATAATGGTGTGTAATCAGTGTGTGACACTTATGTAACACCATTTCAAAACACAGAGAAACATGATCCGCTGTGGTTTGATGCTGTGTTGATTGCGTATGTATTGACTGTCATGACATCCAAACTGATGACAACGTATTGTTGTAATGTATGAATGTATTGCTATATAAAGCATATTTCGTTTTGTGTCAGCCTACAGCCTAGATGCTGAATCAAACGAGTCCTCTTAATAGTGAATAAGGGACATGGTGACCACAATATGTTAAATTTTTCATAGCACAGACAGCTCTTTTGTCCTATGTGTTGTTGGTTTGAGACCAAAGAGATATGGACTCTCTGCTAAGTGAATATGTATGTGAAGCTCTGATGGGAAATGGTTACAAACATGGTGGGGAACAGGGTTTTTGCTCTGACATTTACTTTGTATCAAAGGTCATTTCGGTCCCTTACTTTAGTATAAACAATTGTTAAAGGTTATAGCAATACAGAAATGCTTAGGTCATTTTTTGTGTCAAAATACGAGCCTGTAAAACACAATGACAGACAATAGTTATTGTTGGCTCAAGAAAATATCTACATTTAGATAATTCTGTTCTTCATGCATTTATGGAAAAGTGATTTGTTGTAGACATAATGGAAAGAAAAGTTATTCTTAGGTTGCCGTTTGCTTAGCAGCAGGTATTTCCCAGAGTAAACAACATGTTTCTGTTTTGGACGTTGCCAAAGTTGGGGAGCTACGCTAACGTGGTGCTAACAGTGGTGCGCTCTTCCTTAAAAGGAGGCGTAGCAGCGCAGCATCCCAGTGAACTGGCGTAGGGAGGAGGGAGAGGCCAACAGCCTCTCTGCATCCACGTACACTCCCTGTGGCTCCCTCTCTCCTCTTACAATCCTTCAGTCTCCCTTTCTCTTACAGTCCCTCAGTCTCTCTCTCTCTCTCTCTCTCTCTCTCTCTCTCTCTCTCTCTCTCTCTCTCTCTCTCTCTCTCTCTCTCTCTCTCTCTCTCTCTCTCTCTCTCTCATCGTACAGTCCCTCAGTCTCTCTCTCATCGTACAGTCCCTCAGTCTCTCTCTCTCTCTCAACGTAGAGTCCCTCAGTCTCTCTCTCTCTCTCTCTCATCGTATAGTCCCTCAGTCTCTCTCGCTCTGTCTCTCTCTTTCATCGTACAGTCCCTCAGTCTCTCTCTCTCTCTCTCTCTCTCTCTCTCTCTCTCTCTCTCTCTCTCTCTCTCTCTCTCTCTCTCTCTCTCTCTCTCTCTCTCTCGGTCATCTTACAGTCCCTCTGGCTCTTTCTCTCCTCTTACAGCAGCTCCTAGTAAAAGCATTTCAAGCCATTTTGCCCAAATTGTCCTTGTTACGTGTGCATATAATTACAAGGAAATGCATCCCTGATCCATTCTCACAAGTCAGGACCATCCCCATCCTAACTGTGCCAGATAATACTACTATAGGAAACCACAAACCTCCTCCAGTCGCCCCAGAGAGCAGGTCACTCTGTGCCGCCCGGTCACTTTGCCTTGTTAACCGACTGGAATTCCTGTCCTGGCCAGGGATATTTCTTTTTTTGTGTGTGTTTTTTTTTTTTTAAATATACATGACCATATTTGGTCATGCAAAGCTAGCTGCCGAGGCCCCTTGATTGATTGCACACGCCTCTGTGACAAGTGTTTGGGAGAGCGTTGAGTTGTTTTCCTCCATGTATTGAGACCCAGGTTTGAGATGATAGTATGCCGATTGGATTTGTCTGCACTACATGATGATGATTAATATAACATTATTATAATCATATGGATTTGTGGAGAAAGCAACCACCATGACATTAATCAAATATCAATGTTGGGGAGGGGAGGGATACATATATTCCTGTTTTGAGAGAGAGAGAGAGAGAAGAGAGCGAGAGAGAGAGAGAGAGAGAGAGAGAGAGAGAGAGAGAGAGAGAGAAATGATGAGAGAACTGTCAAGGGAATTCATTATATTGGAATACAAATTATATTACTCTCTTATTTTCATATCTTTCATGCCATATTATATTGATGTATATATATTTATGTACACATAGTAAAGTCAGTGGCCAAGGAGTTGGAGCAGGTAACATGTGAGTAACATCTGGAGGGCTCCTGAAATGTGCTCTGAATTGAATGTTTTTCACATTACAAAGAAAAGAGAAGAATGTTTTACTGTGCCCTTTGAAGTCCCAGTGTTTAAACCGGCAGCAATCCATTTTAAATACCGCTTTATCAGACAGTATACAAACAGAATATGGTGTATACATAGAAGAAGGACTGATGTAAGCATTGTGCTTTAGGTAAAGATGCCAAATCCGGTGATTAATCAGGGTGAACATCGTCCAATGAGACAGTTTTACAAATATACTTATCAAACAATCGGTGGGAGTTAGTGCAACGTATCTCTTTTTAATGGACACTGCTTTGTGTAGCGTCATCCATCCATCATACTTTAGATTCTATCAACAGGGTCCTAGATTTCACCCTTTCTCCTACATTTTTCTCCACACATCTTAAAGCACTTGGAAGAAAAATACTTCTAGTACTAAGAATCAGTTGATTCAAATGGTTAGTTCCTCTAGATCTATATGATTTGCATATCAACCCTATGATGTCCATTATTAATCTTAATACTTGATATTTTCTTGATATTGAAGGATATTTTGGGCATATTTAATAATTGAACAGAACATCACTGCAAAGTCACTGTACAACGGTTATAATTCATCTACATGACACAGAACGAATTGGACAGGGTACAGTAGATTGAATTCATGCTGTAGTCTAATTGTCTAACACACCTCCAGGGTTACATATTTGATTATCTGTATTAACCTCAGACCAGAAACAAAGTCACTTGTGGAGTCTTTCACCAATGTTAGGAACGTCTGGCCAGTGTTAGCGTCTACCGTCAGTCACTGCATAAAGAAAAGAGAGAGAGAGAGAGAGAGAGAGGAGAGAGAGAGAGAGAGAGAGAGAGAGAGAGAGAGAGAGAGAGAGAGAGAGAGAGAGAGAGAGAGACAGAGAGAGAGAGAGGGAGAGAGAGAGAGAGAGAGACAGAGAGAGAGAGAGAGAGAGAGAGAGAGAGAGAGAGAGAGAGAGAGAGAGAGAGACTGAGGGACTGTACGATGAAAGAGAGAGAGAGAGCGAGAGAGACTGAGGGACTATACGATGAGAGAGAGAGAGAGAGAGAGAGAGAGAGAGAGAGAGAGAGAGAGAGAGAGAGGAGAGAGAGAGAGAGAGAGAGAGAGAGAGAGAGAGAGAGAGAGAGGGAGAGAGAGAGAGAGAGAGACAGAGAGAGAGAGAGAGAGAGAGAGAGAGAGAGGGAGAGAGAGAGAGAGAGAGAGAGACAGAGAGAGAGAGAGAGAGAGAGAGGAGAGAGAGAGAGAGAGAGAGAGAGAGAGAGAGAGAGAGAGAGAGAGACTGAGGGACTGTACGATGAAAGAGAGAGAGAGAGCGAGAGAGACTGAGGGACTATACGATGAGAGAGAGAGGAGAGAGAGAGAGAGAGAGAGAGAGAGAGAGAGAGAGAGAGAGAGAGAGAGAGAGAGAGAGACACACACACACACACACACACACACACACACACAGAAAGAGAGTCTATGCCAGTGTGAGTCTGCTGATAAGGAGAGAGAGAGAGAGGTGTGCATAAGGTTCAGGGATGCTGATGGAAGTACGAAAAAAATGTGAGTGAGTGTAGCAGCATGTGCCATCTTTTTCCTCCATCACGTGTTTAAATGTTAACGAAAACGGCCACAGAAAGGAGTGCACTGAAC